>NW_010973062.1:2452055-2454937 GCF_000737465.1 Haliaeetus leucocephalus | reverse complement strand
TTTCTGACATCACCCTTCTTTCTTTTTTTTTTTTTTTTTTTTAAATCCTGGAAGAGTACAGAGCACACCAAAGAATTCTCTTATTAATTTTGGTGATAGATTGTTGTTTATGATGCTGTGGTTTGTACAAAAAAAAAAAATCATATATTTTTCGGCTTACTTGAATGAACGATGTAATGTGAAACAGACTCTTCCTGCATGTCCTCCGTGCGGTGTGTTGGTGCTGATATATATATATATATATATATAGTTCATAGAGATATTATATTATTAGTACAGTGCATGGTGCTGTCACTCTGGAAGCCTTTAAACGTTGTCTTCATATTGTTGTGTTGGATCTAAAGAAGCAGGCGTTACTTTAAAAACAAACAGAAAACTTGAATAGAAAATAATTTTTTAAAGTTCATTCGATTTGCTTTTTATTCGTTTTTTCAAAGCCCATTTGAATAAATAGAAAATAATAAAGTAAGGTATGGACTTTTTAAAGAATAATTTATGGAATGTAATCTTATTAGAGATATTTTGGTGCTGATTTATAAACGAACTTTTTAATTTATGCATTTTTTTCAACAACAGATTGCACTATACATTACTACATGGCAGGGTTTATAAACTATGGCTCGGGGGGATATATCACTATTTTTATGTACTTGCTACACGTAGGGTCACACACTTGCCCATCAATTTTATGACACATGATACCTCCTAAATAAAATAATGCTAATTTAAATTTTTTCATCTCTGTAAACCCCATAAAAAGGAAAAAAAATTATTATCATGCAAATGAATAAAAGTATTCTTTCTACGTATTGCATGTGCCTTACTGACAGACGAGGGGCAGAGACAGACCAAAACACCCCCCACAACCCCCCTCCCCCCAAAAAAAGGGTCAGTAGGTAGAGTCAAATCCAGCCACAGCCTCACAGCGCGGCAGGAGCAGCACCGGGAGATTTTGGGGGAGGCTGAGATACCCCGGCTTTTCCCAGCGAAACCTGTGAGTAAAACCGGTTCTCCTTCGGATTTACGTTTCGGCTTGCAACCCCGCGGAGGGAGGATGCTCCGGCCCCAGCCACCCCCGCCTCCCCCCCGCGGCTGTGGGCTTTGCTCCCGTGGGTGTTTGCCCCTGGAAGTCAGCCGGGCTAATGGGGGTGTGGGGGGGGAAGGCAGGACTGGGGGGGGGGTTGCCTCCTCAGGATGGAGCAGTTGGGTGCTGTGCTGCTGGCTTTTCGTGCAGAGGGGGAAGAGAGGGACAGACAGACAGATACGTACATAGACAGACAGACAGACACGTAGACAGACAGACAGGACACAGGCAAAAGTCAGGCGTTTATACACACGGTATTCTTCACCTCTCTCAAGGATAGCTAATCAAAGTATCGAGTCGAATCAATTAAAATGTTAATATTTCTGCTGGGGAAAAAGAAATGTTTTTCCTGGCAGTCTCCCCTTGCAGATACTAGTGAGTTAAATAGCACTACCCTTCAGTAGAAGGCATGGTGGCAAACCGTATGCCAGAAGATTATTCCGAAACACAGAGTCAGGTCAGGCGAGAAATAACGCCAGGAGATCATTGGAATGAAGGAGGGGAAAAAAAAAAAAAAAGTTTTCAGGAGCTGAGTGAGGACACACGCTTCTCGTTTAGAGAGGAAAACTGAGTGAAACCCGCTGTTGGGAAAAATTCCAGGCAGAGTCGTGTGTCAGCATCCTCCAGGATTATTTCCTTTTTATTTTTTTTTTTAAATAAAATAATTAAAAAAATACAACTAGCCCAGGATGATTCCCCCCCCTCCGTAATTTACCAGTGCTCGAAAATGACTGGTCAAAATGTCAAGAACAGTTTCACCAAAAGGTTAGAGTGTTTTTTAAGTCAGTTTTGTTAAATGTGGTAAAGGTGAAACAGGTTGCAAAGAGTTGTTTCAAGCAGAATGACAATAACCAACATACGAAGCAGAAAAACACTCATAAATGAGGGCTCCAATCAATGGGAAAACTTATAGCTCCCTAATGAAGTTTCTTGTGAAAAGGAGGGCGACACAAAGCCACCGAGACATGAATCATTCATGGGAAATATAAAAGATAAAAGATATCTGACAATGAGCAGAACCTTGTATAGAGTGTCTAAAACAAGTTTCCCCTTCTTTTTTTCTTCCCCCCCCCCCCCCAACCTCCCTCTCCTAGTGTTCCCTGCCCGCCCTATAGAGTTAACATTGACCAGTGCACGTCCTGCCCCACTTCAAAGTAATTTAGCCCAGAACGGAAGGCTTGGCGCTTGGACAATCTTCATGGTGTGTTAAGATTTCTATGGCAATTGGCAAGCAAGACGTTCCCATCTGAATATGGCTCAAAGAAAGCCACTTATTGACACCGAGTTGGCCATCATCAAAGACTTCATCTTTTCCTAGGCGAAACGTGGTCCTAGCAAACACTGTTTAAATCATCTACCTTTGTAGTCGGGGCTGGGAGACATCTCGCCACACACTATTGCTGGCCCTCGGCCCTTTAAAGGCGAGAGTCGGCGGTAGCGAAGTTTGAAGGGGCTCAGAAATTTCGGGAGTGTGGGAAATGGCATTGGGGGGGGGCGGAGGGGATGGATGGATAAGCGGGGGAGCTCTCGGGGATGGATAAGCTCTCGGTGGAGAGCTGCGGGGCTGCCCCCCCCCCCCCAAAAAAAACCCCCGCACCCCCCATGGGTGGGGTGTAAGGGGAGGGGGGGTCCACCCGGGGCAGGCTGCTGCTTTGCTTTTCGGTGGGGGGGTGTGGTTGTGTGTCTAGTGTGGTGGGGGAGAACCAAGGATTTTCAGGGTTTTTCCCTGTGTGTTTCGTGCTGCTGGAGATGTCGCCTGGGAGTTGGAAAGCGCTGGGAAGGATGGACCGTCAGCCCG
>NW_010973062.1:2449956-2452045 GCF_000737465.1 Haliaeetus leucocephalus | reverse complement strand
CCCCCCCTTGCCCCCACCCCCGCCCCCCCCCCCCCCCCCCGCATCCCGCGTACCGCCGGCACACACAACCACGCTCCCGCATTCACACACACACCACGCAAGTGCCTAATCAGGCAGGGAGAAGTTCAAAGGCAGGTTCTTTGAAATTCAAACTACTGCTTTTATGGTACATCAACATGGAGCGTTAGGATTGCTATGGCAATGAGCGCAGCAAAAGCAAGCTGCATTTAAAATAGTCCACCTCGATTCGAGACACTCTATTAAGATACAGTTGCACTGACCTTTAGTTTCATGCCGTGTTAGCGCAGTCAATTTTCGCTTCATCAGAACGTCTCATATTTTTTTGGCCTCTCTCCCAACTCCCCCCCACCTTCCCTCCCCTTTTTTAGGACCCCCCCCAACTTCAGCAGATAAACAAACAAACAAATAAGCGGGGAAGAAGCTCCATCTCCAGCTCTTCTCCTCCTCCTCCTCTGCCCCCCTCTTTTTTTTTTTCCCCCCACCTAAGCACTTTTATTTGCAGAGCGATTGTTCTTTGTTTATTTAATACAAGTACTGTGTGAATGGTGAAAAATAAACACGATGAAAAATAACCAAACAGATGATTCCGCCAAGTGAAAAAGCCCGGACTTAATAAAAGTGCGAAGCAGTCACCGTTGAATGAGAAATCCTTTGAAGTGGAACTTATTATAGGAAGAATACTTTTTGGTTTCCCTAACGACGCTGCTGAATTGAAAGGGCTCGCCTTTGTCAACGATTTGTTCTCCTTTGCCGGGATGCCCGCAGAAATTACTTACATGGGCTGCCTTAACATGCAGCCTGCAAATCAGTAACTTCCCAGCTCAGACTCGCAGACGCCGCTCTCCTAAGGACAAAAAGAAGTCAGGAGGAAAACACCCCAACCTTTCACTCAGCCTCTTATTTTTTTTTGGGGGGGGGGGCAGAGGGAGAAAAAGGGGTTTGGGACGAGGGGGGGGGAGAGGCGGGGGGGTATAGGCCCCCGAGGTCCCCCCCCGAAGCCCTCGCCCCCCGCCCCGGGCAGGCAGCCGGAGTGGGACCGACCGCTCCTCCGCTCCGTCCCGGTCCCGGTGGGAGCTGGGCGGGGGGGAGGGCTCCTCCGGGAGAGCCGTGTCTCCCCCCCCCGCTTCCCCCTTTTTTTCTCCTCTGCCAAGTGATTTTCCCAGGCAGAGACATATTTAATAAGGGTCGTTTATTACGAAGGCGCTTTGAAGGGTCGCCCCTGAAGCCCTGTGTCCATTAAAAACATGGAGGTGACATTTAAACCTCGTTTTAAAGGAGCTCTGGGGTAGTTCAATGAAAGGCAACTCGTTTGTCTTATGAGCTTGGAAACAACCTCCCTTCTTCTCCTTTTGACCACATGGCATAACTCAAAAACAATAGTTCAAAAGTAAAATGGCATCGTGGTGTTCAGCCTCAGACAGGCACCCATCTAGCAGGAGAGAAAAGGGATAGTCCATAACACAATGTGCTTTTTGTGTCCGACTCTGTCACAAGGATTTCGTTGTTTGCTTTAGAGGCTGCGCCTGTTATACTTTCTTGAAAGTGCTTGTGTTAAACAAGAGTTATAAGTCATCCAAAACAACAAACATTTTGATTTTCTTTGCCTAAAGGGTTTTCCCTGGCCGTGGGCACCGTGAAAAAATAATGTACTTGCTGAGAAAGGAGCACCAGTAGTAGCATTACAAGCACAGTGCATTAAATATTGAATGACACGAGGGAAAAAAAAAAAAAGAGCTTGTCGAGGGGCACTCAGCCTTAAAGTCTTTCTTCAACTTTGTCTTCAGTGCCTGTTGGACTATTTAAGATGGTGTTAATTAAGGGCTGCATCTGATTCCACTAGCCCCCAGCTTTGTCTCTTTGCAGCGCTCCCGTCAATAGCCCCTCTCAACCGGGAGCTTTCCCCACACGTTGGTTTAGTGGTGCATGTGTCACTTCTTATTTCGAGGCTGAAGAGAAACCCGGATCGTGCATTAAGGGCAACGGGGAGATAGTCATCAAGCGGTATTGTAGGGCCGGGGGGGACGGCGGGGCAGGGGCAGGGGCAGCAGGAGGAGGAGGAGGAGGAGGA
>NW_010973062.1:2448214-2448791 GCF_000737465.1 Haliaeetus leucocephalus | reverse complement strand
GGGTGGGAGCAGTGGGCCGGGGGTGTGCCAGGGGGACTCGCCTCCCCAAACTTGCGGTGCGGGCCGCTGGGCGAGTTTGGGGAGGCCAGGGCCGGTGCTGCAAAAAGTCAGCCCGAACCAGCTGTGACTTCACCTATTAGCCCCGATGTCTTTCCGAGGAGATTGGCGGAGTTAAACATCCCACAATGGGCGCTCTGGGGCGTCTCCAGCCTGACCTCTACCCGGTTTTAATAGTTTCATAGGAACTTCATTAAATCAATTACTTAGTGAGCACATCATCATTTATTTGTAATTAGCACTGAAGAGCTTGATTTTTGCAGCAGCCCGCAGCCCGGTTCCCAGCGGGGTTGGCCATGTACTACAAGCACTTTTGTTTGCTGTGTGTGTTGACTCGTGGTATTATTCGGCCGCCACAATAAAAGTGTAATCTTCACGTCTTAATCTAGCGTTCGGGGGGGGGAGAAAGGAAAACAAACACGGCGCGGACGAGGCGCCGGTTCCCCGTGTGTCCGTGTCCCCCCCCGGCCCCGCTGCGGGGTGGCGGCGGCTCCCGGGGCGTGCGGCCGGGAGGAGGGTG
>NW_010973062.1:2447046-2448202 GCF_000737465.1 Haliaeetus leucocephalus | reverse complement strand
GGGCCGAGGTTGGGGGGGGGGGGGGAAAAGGGAAGGGGAAGGGGGAAAGGGAGGAAATGGGTCATCCGCAGCCAGGACAAAAGGAAGCGCGGCTCGGTGGCTTGAAGGGCATGAAATAAGGGCTGCAGCTGCGAGTGGGCTGCCCGCAGCCGGGCAGGGCGTGGGTGTGTTGGGGGGGGGGCACATACACGCGCACACACACCAGGGGGGGTGGGGGGGGGGGGCGCAGCACAAGGAGGTTTTCGTTTCGGGGCTGTCGGGGCAGGGAAGGAATGGGGAGGGAGCAGAGAGACACCGCCTCGGACGTGGGGTGAACGCGAACTGCCGGGTGGGGTGGGAAAGGAATGCCCCCCCCCCCCCACTAAGCTGGCCTTCCCGCAGCCAGCGCGGCCCCCCACGGAGCGGCGGCTTCACGCGTGGGGCGCCCCACGGCTGCCCCCAGGCGACGGCCCCAGCCCGTTTCTCCCACCGCGGCCGCATCGCTGCGCACCCAGGCAGGGCTCTTTGCCCGGCCCGACGGCGCGGTGAGGGGCAGGGACCCCCCCCAAAAGGGCTGCGCTGGTTCCCTGCCGAGAGCCCGGTGGTCGCGGGTGGGCACCGGGGCGGGAACCCACGGGAAAAACCCAAGGCCGAGGGGGGGGCGAGTAGGGCTGTATACAGCCCTATATGGGGGGGAGTGCCTTGTGTCGGCCCTGGCGACACCCCCACTCGTGCTCCTCAGGCGCTGTCCACGTTTCGGCTAATTCACCTGCAGAGGGGCTCCCGCACCCCTGCGCCCCACTGCCCGCCCGGCCCTTCCCCACGGAAACCCACGGGGACGAACGGGACGAACACCCCCCCGCCCCCCGTTATGTGTCCGGGTCGGTTCCCCCCGGCCCGGGGTGGGGGCCCGATCCTTAATTTCCATCCTTGTCAGGGCCGGGGCCGGGCAGGTGCAGATGTCACCCGTGGTGGAGCAGCCCCTCACCGTGCCGTCGGGTACCTGGTCGGGGGGCGGCGGGGGTCCCTCGGCCCCGGGACACGGAGCCCCACGGCTGCAAGACGCGAAGCGGAGACGGGGGGGACACGGTTCATCCACTGCCCCCCCCGAACCAGGGCACGGTATAGCCGCCGGGGGGGCTGCGAGGCTGCGCGGACACGGGTGATAAAACACGCC
>NW_010973062.1:2424124-2447036 GCF_000737465.1 Haliaeetus leucocephalus | reverse complement strand
GGGGGAGAAAACCCCGCCGGGGGGGGGGGGGGCGGGGAAACGCTCAAGTGGCGGGGGTTTCAGTAGGTTCCCAAATTTACAGAAATAGTGGGGGGAAAAAAAAAAAAATCAGCTGGGACTCGGAGTGGGGGGGAGAGGTGCTTTACTTGCGCGGAGCAGCCGGGACGCGGCGTGGTTTTAATTGCTACGTATGTTTCATTATAAAAGCGCTTAAGCGAGTATATCGAACATACCCAATCTCTCCCGATGGAAAATACCCGCTTGGGAAGCCGAGCGGGAAGGGTTTTGGCCCCGAAGTTGCGGTAAAAGAGAGTTTTCCCGCGGTCGCACCGGGGAAGCGGCGAGCGAGGCTGCGCCGCCGCGGAGGTTGCGCGGGGGCGGAGGTTGCGCGGGGGCGCAGAGCGCTTCCAGCTCAGCAGCTCTCTTCTGGCCGGGCAGGAGAAAGCGAGCAGAGCCCAAACGTTAAAAAGAAAATGGAATTTTTTTTTGCGGGAGGAGGAACTCCTGTTGTCCCGTCCCTTGCTTAGGCTGGGCGGCCAAGCCCGGGCTGCTCCTGCACCCCCGCCCGGGGCAGCTTCGTCCACGGGGAATGGCCCACGCAGGTGCTGGGGTGCTGTTTTTAGAGCGTGGGGATGGAAATGGTGGGGTTGCCCTGCGTTTTGGACAACCGGGGAGGTGGGGGGGGGGGGAGAAGGCTCCGCTGGGTGCAAGCCGGGGGAGTCGGCACGTCGGATCCCCTCGGGTGACACGAATTGCTCGTGAGTGACGGGAGAAAGAAAGAAGGAGCCCACGGCACCCGGCCCTCCCTCCAACCCAGAGCCTAAATTTGCCGGCCGGCCGCCCTGGTGCGCGCTCCCGGGGTGCGCGGCCCCGAGGAGCGGAGGTGGGCAGCGGGACCGGCAACCTGCCCGTGGGGTTTTACGGAGCCGGGAGCAAGTTTCCCAGCCCGGACGTGTTTTCCAGCCCAACCCCCGTTTGGGGGAGGTGGGGGGGCACTGCCGAGGCCCCGGGGCCGGGGTAGGGGGGCTCAGCACCCACCGGCTGCGGCCCCCGCTGCCCCACGACCCCTCCTGCCCGGCCACGACTCTTCTTGCCCATCCCTGCTTGTCCCTCCTGCCCTCCCTGCCCATCCTGCCTGTTCCTGCTTCTCCTGCCTGTCCCTGCCCGCAACCCCCCCCCCCGGCGTGCCCCCTCGGACTAGCGACCCGTCAGCCTCCGAAACTGGGGCTGTTAATCGCTGGCAGGGAGTTAATAGACATTTATTGGGGGCTGCACCCTCTCGCAGCTGACCCTTTCATCTTTAATAAGGAGGAGGAAAGCTGCCTCCCCTGGGAGATGGGACAATGACCAACGCAGTCAGGTCTTCCCTCTCCCAAATCTGGAAGGGGCTCCCCGGACACCCACCATCACCAACCCGGATGGCAGGTAGTGTTTGAAAGTTGGGGCCGTGCTACCAAATGTTTTACAGCAGCTGTTTAACATTCCCCTACCCGGTTATTAAACATGACGGGAGTAAATTAAACGGGTGAAGTAAAATGAAATAAAAGCCCTCTTTTCATTCCGCTAAGAGATAACACCTAATTCAGGAATATTTCAATCCCACAAAAATGTAGACTCTCCACAGTGACAGAAAACTTCTCTTTTAAAACCATAACCAAACACAAACCAACCCAATCCAGCCCAGGCTTAGGCGCAGTCTCAGTCCCAGCCCCGGCTTGCCGAGGGCCAGGGCAGGCCAGGGCTAGGGGCTTGCTGCCTCGACCCTACCCCAGCTCAGATCCCCTCGCAGGGGGCTTCCTTTAGGCTTTTATGTTCTCATTTCTTGCAGGGCAGGGAGGCAGGCTCGGCCCAGAGCAGCTTTTCAGATTCCAAGTTTGCTGGTGGCGAGCCAGGGCAGCCGCTGGCTTCGACAGCCGTCCCCAGGAGTGCCTAACGGTCGGGGACAGCCCTTGCGTCTTTTTTGTCCCTTCTCCTCTAGCACAGAAAGAAAGTCTCCCTTGAAACGGTTCATCATGCAGTCCCTGTGAACCTTGGATTGTTTTATGCTGTGCCATCACCCGACCAAGGGCTCAGGGCAATCTGCCCAGGATTTTACCAACATCTTCCCCCCTACCATTTACTTCATCAGAACTTAGGTTTCTATTCTCTAATTGGCAATGTTCATATGCCAGCTGCATTTGCCGTTCTGCGCGTCCTGCCAGGGTTAGAGAAATATAACCCAGGGCTGAGCTTAACCTGCCCCGATCGCTGGGAGCGTACCTGTGGGGTTTGACACTTGCAGGTGGCACCCGGGACCTTCCCACGGGTACGAGCCTGCCAGGCAGTGCTTGGAGGTGAAGCTTTAGGCTGGGTGCATGCAATCCTGTGCCAAGCTGCTCTTAAGCAGAAAGCAGGGGGAATGGGAAGACCTTAAACCCAAATATACACACAATATGGGCACAGAGCTCTTCCAGTGGGGTAGCGAAGCAGGGAGGTGAATAGCCCCAGTTCCCCAAGACGTTCATGAGCTGGCGAGCTAAGGATTTTGGAGCATTTTATAGCCATGTAAATGAAGCTACTCTCGTTGTTTTGTAAGCCACCATAAAGCACGAGTTTATCCGCCTCTTGGCTGCTCCAGTTCTGCTTTGTGTCCTCCCCAAAGAAAGACCATTTCTGCAATTGCAACTAAAAACCAGCTACACACTGATAACACACACACGTACATAAACATACGGCTGGCTCCCAACCCTCCCCTCCACACGGGCACCCATCTCATCCAAATACGCTCAGATCATGCTCATTAGGAGAGTAAAATCCACAGGGATTTTTCCAGGATATAGGGAAAAGAAAACCCAACCTTGGAAGGAAGGTGATGTTGCTAACATTCAACCGCGTTCTCCCTTGAGCTCTCCAAGGAGACAACCAAGCCCTTATCACCGTGCAGAGCCCAGGGCGCAGGGTGACAGCAAGGTCCCCTTTAATGGCAGATGTGGCTTTGTATGAATGACCTGTTTTGTAGGGTTTGCTTCATTTTTATTACTTTGCCACTGAAGAAGCAGAGTCCCAAGTTTCCTAGGAGTCAAGGCATTGCTCCCTCCCTTTCTCAGCTGCCCATCTGTTGAGGAACTCAGAATTTTACAATGCCCATTTATTGGAACTAAATCAAACTAAAGGGGGGTGTGTGTGTGGGTGGAACATTTCATTTAAAAAAAATTGCTCTGAGCTTCAGAAAAAACGGGGCCAAATCATGCTGTCCTGCCCAGGTCAGGCCTCTTTCCTGCCGCCCTGCCAGAAGCATCACTTGCAGCTTCCCCTCTCCCCAAAGGCCCCGTGGGTTCGACAAGCCAGCAAGGACAGGGGTGGGCGAGGAACACGTGTCCCATCCTCTGGCTGGGCAGATGTAGGGCTGGAAAGGGTAATGCTGAAAGGCCACGAATGTGCACAGAGCCCGTGCTGGTCCCCACGCAGCCCCTGTGATGTCCCCAGGGGAGGGGGACGTACACCTTCTGTATACTGCCTTCTGCCTGCTCCTTCGAGGAGGGTCACCTTCACCTCCCGAGAAAAAGACCCCCACCTCTACCCTTGCACCGCCGGGGCAGTGCCCACGCTCCGACACAGCGTGACACCTTCCAGCTCGGGATCTCCCACGCCGACACCGAGTTCCTGACTCGTGGAGGGCAGCGGTATCGTTTGCTGGGGTCCTGGTGCTCCCCGGTGACAAAAGGGGCGGGTAGTGGGCTGCCGGTGGCATGGATGGGCAGGCTGCAGGCTCTGGCGGTGAGCGGAGATCGGCGCTGGCAGAGGGTGCTTGTTTGATGGCTGGGTGTTACGGGGGGGTACGGTAGATGTGTCATGCCAGCTTCAGCGTACCCGGTCCAGAAAACCAGAGATTATGTCAAAATGGCAGCTTACAACCATGCCTAAATAAAGGCGCTTGCTTACAAGCGCAGTGAACCCAGCCATTTCCTAATGCCAGCACTAGATTTGCTTTCCCCATTTGCATCTGTGGCTTGTCTGAGCTCTGCACGTCGGGGAATTTAAAAACAATCATTCGTATTTTCTTCCTTGTTTCTGAATGAACCAGGCTCCTGCAGAAAAATAGCAGGGGGGAATATATTTCTGTTCAGGGATATAGCATTCTAGTCAAGGCATTTGGAGAGTAAAAGCGTAAATGTATAAAGCTGCAAAGAGATAATACATGGGGAAATTATTTTTAAAATACAGAGGTAAAACCAGGATTACACTTTTCCAGAGGCAATTTGTAGACTATGTGGCGATAAGAATTGGTGCGGCAAGTGTGGAACTTGGATATACATACATAGATGCTATAGGGATCCTTCACCCACCTTTTAAAACAAATGATTAAGGTCGCAACATTACAGTGTGCAAAAATTAAGGGGTGCACATGTGCACACACACATAGACATGTATGTGCAAGCACATGTCTTTACAATCAACGCTGCATGATTACTCATTTGTTTTTGGAGGGTTTTGAAATTTTGAAGCACTCTGATAATTTACACTTACCTATACGGTCTCAACCATTGAGGTGGCACCTGGTTCATTTCTTGCTGATGCTGGTGTCAATAATTCATTTAAATGACCAGAGGGGACGTGCTATGCATTAATGATTACTTACGTGCTCTATACATATTCAGATTTTTGACTCCTGAGACTGTGCAGGTTTAATTCGCCAAGAGATGCTGCTGTCTCTCCAGCAGGTGTTATTAACTGTGGCGGTGTTAAAGCAGCAAGCGGGGTGATGGACGAAGATGTCCCATAGCTGAGAAGGCTCACGTACTAAACTTCAGTAAAGCTGAAATACGCTCAGGATGTTATCTTGCAATCAAAGATTATTTAAACCTCAGGTCTGCCCTTGAGTGCAGAGATCGTAGCGGGATCTATTACATTTCAGAGCCAAACCTCTGTTGCCAGGTTATAAACTCGCATTTCTGTCATGGTCCAGTCGCTGCTGGCTAACCATTGCTTCAGCCACCAGCACTACATTTTTAAAGGACAGTTTGGGAAATGCGGGACTTGGAAGGAACCAGGGATACCAGGGAGTGGGTCTGGTTCAGGACTGACTCTCTCTTTTTGTAGCACGGAGGGAGCGCCGGGCCCAGGGCATTTTCAGCTCAGAGGAGGCGAGGGAAGCACAGACGGAATTACTAACCACATCTCCCTCCACGACAAACTTGTTTCCCTTGTAAGAGGTGAGATGTTTCTTCAAAGCACAAAGGAGAGAGGATAAGTGGCAGGTGGGGCCCTGCTTGTGCATGGGGAGATTTTCTCCCCTCCCGCCCCCCTTCCCTCCCCAAGGTCTAGTTTTTGTAGTTGTGGCTGCCTTTGAAAGGCAATAATGAGGTAGGGAACGTTCACGCTCTTCCTGACGTCAAAGGGATTCAGGGCAGGATTGACGCTGGATGGCTGCAAAGAGAAAGTCCGAAACGAGAGCAGTATTTGGGGGTAGCGTAGACCAAAGTGGGGGTTTTTTGGTTGTACGTGTGCAAATTACTTGATATATGTGCCTACATGGATGTGGACGGAAAGCAGAGCAGGATCATTTAAAGGACCTCTTCCTCAGTGATGCTTCTTATTGCTGATCACTGTTGTGCAAACTTGGTTATTCTTGCTTGCCAAAGCCTATGTTCTTTTGAGTCTCTTTGGGACAATATTAAATTTTAATTGACAATATGGATTTCTAACTCAGCTAATCCTAACAGTGCCCTTAAGACAAATCAACATGGCATTGGTAGGAAGAAATAATTCCCTTAGTGGAAGCTGGAAGGTGTTTTTTTTCTCTCCTGTGTCAGAGAAATAACAATCTTCCCCCAAATCCGTTCCAAGAGGCATGGTCTATGCACGGGGCTGAGAGCTGGGACCCATAACCACTAATCCCGGCGCTGACAGACGCCCTTGGTGGCGATTCTCCCCAACCTCCCTTTCAACACCTGTAAAACGGAGATAATGAGAACGACGTCCTCCCTTCCGTGGGGTTCGATGCATCAGCTAGTGCTGGCCGAGCTGTCGGAGGCTGGTCCCGCAGCCTGTGTACGACCAGCTCGCCCTGATCTACGCGCTGGTATTTTGCTGCCATTTGGTTGGCATAAATATCCCACAACAACGCAGTGCTCCAGACTATCATGGGCAGGCACGTAGCAGTCATCCTTTGTTTTCTTTAAACGATTTCAAGCACCAAATAACATCTCTTTTCCTGGAGCTGCAGGCAAACCATTTGGCCTCCTGGCAAACAGCTTTCCTAGTCCTCATGAGCCCGCTGCCGTTTGCCGGGTGGGCTCACATTGTGTTTTTTGCCCCTTCCTCTCAAAATGTTTCTTTCTACGAGTGGGGGGGGAGCTCTGGTTTTATTTTATTTCATTTTTGAGTCCCAGAACAGGTGGAAAATAGCTACCTCTGAACAAGCACGGCTGGTATAGAGCGATGGCTGTGGTGGGGATGTTTCCCGGCTGCACGGGTGCCTCTTTCATTTAAGATTGGCGTCAGAAAGAAAGTGGCACTTTTAGAGGCTTTTTCATAAAGCACCCAGCAGATCCCGGCGTGAAATGACAAGCGATTTGGGAAACACCTAAATGGCACTTGAAAGTGCATTGTTTTGTCCTGGGAAAGATTTTTAAAAAACTCTTCTATATTGACAAACTGTCAAGGAGCGAACAGGAGAGCCGTATTTCTGATTTTCAGGCTCAAGCACAGCACAACAACTCACACTATGGCCGTAATAAAGGCAGGCAAGTGGAAAAAGAAACGGGAGAAGAGATGCTTGCTCGGGTCCTGTCTCCACACGTCCGGCATCACATCTGCAACCTGAGCAAGCCGGTACCTCTGCTGCGTGGTTGCCACCACGGTGGCCCACAGTGTCACGGGGAAAGTGTCCAGCAGCGGCCACCTCCTCCCCACCGCGGCCATGGCCACCAGCCCTGACCACCCAGGACAACCTGTACTGATGATTACCACCATCTCTGCTGCAAAATGCCGAGCAGAACCACCCTAATAATAACAAAAGCCGCTCTCCTTACCACGTCAATAAAGTACTTTTTTTTTTCTCATCTTCCCTGAGAAAGCCATGTATGAAATTGTGGCAGAGAGGCAGCGAGGGCCCAGGTCACAGCGAGGACTGGAATTTAAGAGCGGTGAATCCTACATCCACCTCCTGTCCTGTTACGCCAGCTTGGAGAAATCACGTTGCCTCTCTCCCTCTTTCAGCTCTCCTGTTTTTAGGTCAGGTTTGTTCTCACTATTTGTACCATAGGTAGAACCAAGGGGGCTCCCAATTCACTGTGGTAGTAGTAGTAGCAGTTGTAGTAAAAATAGTAATTATAATTATATTAAGAGACTGGGCTGTAGCCAAAACAAAATCCCTTTTCACACATTTCTATTTAGATGTAATCCATAAAACTGCATTTTTATGTCAACACATTGGCAACGCAATAACCCTGTAGTGGAGGCTGGAATAGGCATAGCTATATGCATATTTATTTTATATCAGCTCATTTCTACATGAGCGTGTGTGTAATTACATGGCACATAAGAATTTCTTCTCCTGTGTTCACTGGGATATATGTACATAGCAGCGTGCCATTTACACGGCAAATGTTAAATGACTTCAGGTTGTTATCGTGGGTAGTGCACAGGTAGCCTAAGCGTTTCTGATCAGCCGCAAGCTGGTCTAACTCTTTTACGGCACCAGAGGGGATCACCAGGCTTGTAACTTCAGGGAGGCAAGGAATTGGCCCTTGCCACTTGTAGCTTCAAAAAAAAAAAAAAAAAATTAGACTAATTGCATGAGGTGCTACCACTTTCCTCCTCTGATCTGGCATCTCCTGTAGCAGCAGATTGTCTCTCTGGCTCGTCCAACCCTGGAGTCAGGCGGTTGTCAAGAACTGACTTTTTCCCCTCTGGTATTTTGGCTCTAGGTCTCTGGGTTGGAGGCCACAGTTTTCAGCACCTGCTAATAATTTTTTAACAGATGCTAGAAAGGAAAATTTCCAAACACAATCTGCTGTGGCCTGGGTCAAGCACGGACCAGAGGGTTCATTTGCCCTAGAGATGGGGGGCTAATGATGTCCACCGTTTTAGCAAACATGTTGTCTTCCTTGAAGATGATGGTCAACGTAGCGCCTTGGCTGCAGAGGGGAAGCACGCTGTGTGCAAGCTCTCCTCTTTCTGCTGTAACAGCGACTGGCTCCTCCACCAGTATGGGTGGGAGAATCCGCACTGCCAAGAACTATCATTTGCATTTTTTCAAACAAACTTTTATTTAAAATCCAAAGGAAACATTGAACTGATTCAATGTATGCAGGTTCAAGTTGCAGTACTGCCACAGGAAGAATTCAGAAGCTCTGTTCCTCGCAGAGACCGAGTCTAAAACAAATCTTGACATAAAACCCCACTTCAGTATTTCTGGCAGCTCTCTGTCCCACGACTTCCACCACCCTTTGCTACACAAGTCCCCTGCCCCCTTCCCTCTGTTTTTCTTGTGATAGCGTGTGTATTTTAATCCACTATAACTATTTGTTCTCATAGCCTTCCCTGGCCAGCAGGAAGTAATGGGACCTCCGAACGGCTCTGGAGAGGCAAGGGAAATAAATAAAAGACAAGGAAATGGAACCAGTAACAATGAACATACCATCCAGGGCAGGTTTCTATTAGGCTCGGGAAGCAAATGACAAAAGGCATGGAAGGCTGTAGATGAGACAAAATGTCTCGTAAGGTTTTGTCACTCTCTCGTGGCACTGGCTAGAGAGAAATATGCCTTTTTGTCTTTCTCCTGGGTCCTGAGCTGACACAAGGCTCAAGCGAGGAGAAATGTTGAAGGACGAGCATTTGCAGAGTGCGTGTTACAGCTGGGGCTTCTTCCACTGCCTTTTCCCAGTATGTACATATATAACTACATACGCATGCCACATACATCTATAACGTCAGCCAGGTCTCTGTGCTGGTAGCTGGTATGGGGGAGCTGCGTTGCCTTCCTCCAAGGAGTCCTCGCTCATCCTCATCCCAGCCCACAGGTGACGGGTGCACGTGCTTTTTCCCTACCGTGCATTCAGAAGTTACCTTTAAGCTGTCTTTCACAAATTAATTACTTTCAAACGTACCCATCATAGGGTGAGTGCCTGAAGGTGAAATCAGAGAGTCCAGGTGAATGTTACTCCCTCCCCCCCCTTATTTTTTTTCTGCTTGCAATACTCCTTTTCAAGTTTGGAAATTAAAGTTATTTTCCTGCCAATGTTTTCTGCTTCCATGTGGCAAATGTTTGTCTTTCCAGTGGAGCAGGAGCCAACATGGCTGCCTCAAGCGTGCACCAGTTTTGTGTATCCTGTCAACTCTTTCCTAGACGAAGTGAACAGTCCTGAGATCTGTTCTGCCTCCCCCTAATCCACTTGTGTGTCACCCCTCAGTTTTAGTACATCATGCATGAACCTGAGGCGAAGTACTGGCTTTTTTTTTCCTCAGAAATACAATTTTGAGGACTTTGCTCATTTTATCTTAACTATGAAACCATTTCCAACTTTTCCCTGTACCTTTTCAAGCCTGGATATGCTAAAAAATGCAATGTAACATCCAAATCACAGACTTCCACATGATTGCGTCTGAGTGACTACTCATCTTTTTTGCTCAGGTCGCAGATAAATCGATAGTTTGTCCTACTGGTTAGTTTTGCACACTTTTTTGCAAGGACTCTGGTCCTTACTGAATACAGATGACTGTTGGTGCAGGGTCTGAGACGGTGCAATGAGCTCTGGGCTATCTCGCTGTCCTTCACAGACGGAGGAGGTGAGTGGGCTGTGGAAGTGCATTGGAAGTGTCAGTGCATGCCCGTATCCTTTCATTAGGCATCCAGCACACGCACCCTTGGAGATAGGATTGCTGGCCATTATCCATCCTGGACTACGATGGTTGTTCTTTAATAAGAAAAGCATGAAACATAAGGGAAAAGAGATTCAAGACAGGCAACAGTTTTTTGTCAGTGCATCTTAAATATTCCTGTCAGTTGTGCTTGTTACATTCGTGTTCCTTCATATGTGTACATGTATAAAATCAGCAAGTATAATAGTTGTACCTGCTTTTTAATATATAGGGCTATGCAATACTTCTGGATAAAATCCACGGTTGTGGATGAATCTTATCTTGAAACACATATATTCTGTCCCTTTGCCATGGAGAAGTCCCAATCCATGGGAACTTGGGTAAGGAACTGGAGATGGATTTATGTTTTCTGTCAGATTTGTGCTTGCATCTATTAAGGGGCCTGCTTACGGAGTCAGTAGCTCTAGGTCTAAGGAAGTATGTCAGATCGTTTTTCTCTCCCTTTCACTTTGTTTTCATATTTTGCACTCTAGAGAAGAACAAGTCTAATATTGTCCATGTACTGTTCCTTTTTCACATAGTATGAGCATTGCAGCCTCTGCTGAATAGTCTTTAGCTATTTCTAAAAATGCAGAAAAAAACCTCTTTGCCTCACATGAGTACATCTTGGAAAACTAGACCTTAAACATGGTTTGGGTTTTTCAAGCATTGAATCAGGTAGTCATGGGTGGATTTTTGTATGCCATGTTGAAATAGATGTAAAATGAAAAAGGATTTCAGCTTGTAGCATAGGTCAAGTGCCAGCTTCCAAAACTGGTATTTCAGGGTATGTTTTAAGTTTTGCTTCCGTCTTCGTGATAGCGTTGTTTACTGTGTTGTCAACAGACTTTTGCTCCTGCTATACTTCTGCCCTTACGATATGTGTATTGATGACTGCTTAACTCTTGCCAGAATGCGTCTCCCATATTTTGAATAAATTGCAGCTTGAAGTTGCCACTTTTTGCTCCCATTAAGTAATCACTGTTTTATTTATTACAGTGTTGCTATGGTTCTGCCACGGTGGACTCTGAGTATGATTTTGTTACTCTCAGCAAGTACAAGAAAAAATGATGGTGTCTTGTCCTCTGATCTGCCACCTATAAATCAAACAATATGATTTGATGTATAGCTAGTCAGATAATTGCCAAAGACATATGCCAGTTGGGACAAGCCCAAAATGGCGTTGAAAAATAGCTGACAAACCCATGGTTGGGCATATAATTCAGGGCAGAACGTGCCCCTGCAACTCTATTCAAAGAAATCCAATAATGCCTCCAAAAGCGGCTGCTGCTTCACATCTGCCCTCTTCTTTTGGGGCTACATTTTTTTTCTATCACTGTAGCAGACACCATAACCTAGCACCGGTCCCGAGAACTGCAGAGGGTCGCAGAATTTTGGCCAACTGGAGTCTCGGATCAGCGACACCGCGGCTTTCCGTCACGCTGACGTGCTGGTGGGGCAGGGAGGGAGGTGAGTTTGGAGACCGGCAGCCAGTGGGTGTAGCACGAGGGCAAAGGCTGGGACCGGCAGCGATGATCCGGGAGCTTTTGTTTTCGCAGCAACTTGCAGGGAAAGGATGAGGCAATGTAGGGAATGAAAGGAAGGGCAACGACCAGACGACTTTTCTAGACCTCTCAGCAAATAGTGTGGGACACGCACCGTGGCAGCTAGCCGGAGCCAAGTAGCTCAGAAAAGTCCACCAAGAGGCAAGGGACAGGAATCAATGCAAGCCATCCTACACCGCCTTTGAGCTCTGACTGAAGCCAGGTGGTCATTTCTGCAGTCCTTAACCAAGCCAGACTCTCCCTGGACCAGCGAGACTTTGGTCTCTGTACGGACTGCAGATTTTGGGCTCTGACACACCCTGCGGTGGCAGGTTTCTGTAGAAAACTGCTGCTGCGAGGCCATCGCTCGGGGCTTCACCAGGAGAGAGCGAGCACGGGGGGAAGGGATGTTTCCAAACGAGAAATAGATTTTTTTTTTTTTTTTAAATGAGTGATTTGTTGGCTGCAGGCAAATGGCAGAAGGTTTTACTGAAAAGGCTTCTTTATGGGATTGTGGTTTTGCTTGGGGTAGCTGAGAGAAGTCTGTAAACCCCAGGAGCTCAAGGTTTGACAGGCTTGACAGGCCTTCCTGCTACTTATGAACAGGAGGCTGGGGCGAGTGTTCCCGAGATCACCTCCCCGTTTTCCGTCAAAGCATGCTGGCAAGCCAGAGGAAGAGAGAAGCTCTTTTCTTCCCCCATTTTATGTTCTTATTTAAAGACAATCTCAGAAATCTGCACTTCTGGATCTTTTAAACTTTGTATTTTCTGGGTTCCCCTCAATCCGAAATTCCTGTCAACCTTTCTAGGTTTTGGATTAGACCCTCCCACAGAGCCTTGAGCACCTTGGAATCATTACAGCAATAATCATTAGCGACAATAGGAAAGTCACACCAAAGACTGGTGTACATCACCTCTAAAGAGCATGCCAGCTCTAAAGAGCAAGGCTCTCGCCTGGACCACAGTACTACTGTCATCCCTTCTTGTGCCCACTTACCCTCCCACGCTTCATGCGCTGCCCTGGCCCAAAGTGAAAGACAGCCGAGAAAATAAAATGAAAATGAAAATGAAAATGACTGTAGAGCTGCATCTGTGTCATGCGAAATGACAGTAAGGGATGCAGCTCCTGGTGCCTCTTTACCCTCCCTGGGTCAACCTACGCCTACACACCACCCCTGATCTTACCCAGTAAGGGGAGTGAGTGCTTCTAATTAACATCACATACTTCCCGACTTTGCAAAGAGAAGGGCTTGGATTTCTGCTGTAACAGCAGTGGCTGCTGCAATACTTAAAACCGTGGCTGGTCAGAGAGCTGTTGTAGTGCCTGAGCTGGGAGTCACTGCCCCGGGCATGTGGCAAAGGGAAAGCCTGGAAAGAATCAGTAATTCATGAAAAATGTACACATAAGGAGGAATTTCCTATTTCTTTGAATGACGGTAATTTAATTTAAAAGGAAATCCAGCGACAACTTCCTAGGAAATCAATGCCTTTTTGTAAATCTCTGTTTGTGGTGAAAAGGTGCTTAGCTGAAAATCAGCTGAATTCTTCTTACTCGGGTTTCTAATCTTGCCTTAGTTCCTAACCCAGCCTAAAGCTTGGGAAACTGAAATCAGCTCTGACAACACGAACAGGCTGCTTAGGGCAGAACAAACCCAAGAGATTAAGCTAAACTTGCCGGCTGAAGCAGGCTTCTGAGCTTTATCAAACATGCAAGCTGGAGAAAACTCCGGAGCCGACATGTGATCCTGCTAATATCTGAGCCCACTAAATCTTCCAGCCGCAAGGAGCTCCACAGACCTGGGCAAGTCTCCTACCTCCTGAAGAGAAGGAGCAGCTTAGTTCCAGGGGCCAGCCTTGTAATTCCTTAGCCTTATCCCTGGCAGCACCTGACCAGCCCACCTTATCCAGCTGGCCCAGGAGGCTCGTGGGCAAGCCACTTTATTCAGCACCAGCTTAAAAAAAAAAAATAGAAAGGACAATCCCATAGGCAAAGCACCAGAGAAGGCTAGTTGGACTGAAGAGAGAAAAGTAAGCCCTTCAGCGTAAACCCTCTAGCTCTCTTCTACTTTCCTTTTTTCTTTTTTTTAAGTCTTATTGAGGTCTTTTAATACAAATTATGTATTTCAGCCATTTCGTTCTCATATAAAGCCAGTTCCTGGTTCTCTGTGCTCACCGTGGTGGACTATGTCCTACCATTCTCAAGCATTTTCATGGAACAAGTATTTCTTCCGCCCTTCTGGATAGAGAGTCGTGGAACTTTGGGCTTCTTCCATGCCACCTGGCCGCTTAGCTGGTTTCTTTGTGCAAGTCGATAATGTAGCCTCATCCTTCGTATAGTACTATTTAATTAGAGTAATGACTACAAGACCCAAATGACTACACTAGGACTGTGCAAACATGGTAAGAGGTGACCTGTGTCCCAGAATGCAGCATCTAAATAGACAAGACAGAGGAAATACTACTGTTCCAGCTGTGTAAAGAGGAGCTGAGGTACACCAAAATTTCAGAGACTTTTCCATGTAGCAAGTGTATGCTAGAAGCAAAAATTCCATTTGATCCTACCTAGTGCTTTGCCACCTTGTGGTTCTCTCTCTGACTAGCTTTTCTCTCTGTGGGATTAAATGTTACCTCCCACGCCTCCTCCTTGTAGGTGCAGATCAACCAGGGGAGCTAGAGGAGTTACCACCACAATTCACAGATTTCTCACCGTGAGCGCGGACCCAATCACGCACGTGCTCTGAGTTGCACCGAGCTGCCAAGCTCTCCCTGTTTGCATAACCATCTGCATCACATCCTACAAATGAAAACCAGAGCATCCTTCAGATACCTCAGTCATTAAACAGTTGGTTACAACCACACGAAACCCTTCGGGAGCTGTGGGAATTTCCCTATAGCTCCCAGTTTGGGATTTGGGGTGCACGTCCCCCTGTAGTCCTTACCCCCCAAGCATCCCTGCGCCGGTGACTGCCCTTTGCTGGAGCAAGGGACGTCCAACACAGCCTTTCAATTTGAACTCAGCTCCCACTCCACAAGTCATTTTTATTTTACTGGGATACCAGTGAAGCTGTAGCTCAGTAACTGATGTTAAGAGGAACTTTTAACACCTCAACAGCAAATGGAGGAGAGTGTTTCCCATTAGTGGCTGAGGAAGTAGTGCTCCTGTAACTTCAGCCTTGAAAGCTAATGAAGCTCAGATTGTGGCCGTGGCCTTTGATGTAGAGATGCCTGAGGTCAGTGTAGCTTTCAGAGGTGCCAGTGCTATGCTGTGTCACCGTGTTCGTCTGGGCGAGGGCCCAATAATTCTAATCCTGTAATCATGTTTCTGTAAGCAACAGCATTTATTGTGCAGATAGCGGGGGATAGCTGCAGTGGTAATTAAATCAGGGATACGCTATAGAGGAGAAGCTAATCCAACACTGTAACATCATTTAGGATGACGGGTAATGGCTTTAAACTGAAAGAACGTAGATTTAGATTAGATGTAAGGAAGAAATTCTTCACTGTGAGGGTGGTGAGGCACTGGAACAAGTTGCCCAGAGAAGTTGTGGCTGCCCCATCCCTGGCAGTGTTCAAAGCCGGGTTGGATGGGGCTTTGAGCAACCTGGTCGAGTGGAAGGTGTCCCTGCCCATGGCAGGGAGGTTGGACTAGATGATCTTTGCAGATCCCTTCCAACCCAAACCATTCTATGGTTCTACGATTCTACGATTTCCAATAGAGGAATTTACAGCCAACAATGTCAGTAAGTAAGTAGCAAAGTATTGGAATCTGTTTAGGGAGAGAGTGTGGGGATAAAAATGCCTTGTTTGGCCATCTCATCCATCTCCCTGCCAGCACCCTCATTCTGTTAGGGGAGTGATGTTAACACACTGGCAAAAGTCCGGGAATTCAAAGCTGTGCCTTGACACTCCATCTTTGGCTCCGACTAACACACAGGGGGGTAAAAGCACCCACTGATGAGTTTGGCACCGTTAGCTTTGAATTTAATTCCTTCTCCTGGGTTGTTTCACAACCTCTGGCCACATACTATGTATTTTACGGCTTCTAACGTAGGCTGTTGACTCCCAGGTATACGTGCATTGTCAGAAGAACACGATGGCATATTCCGCTCTAGTGGGGGGAAATACACATCTGTGTGTAAATACGGTTCATCCAGGAGATGAGGACAGCCTCCAACAAGCTGTTCTGCTGTACTAATGAGTACGTGTATAGACATTCCTGTTGTTTTATTTTGCACAATCCACTCAGCTCCATTACAGACAAATCTCTTTTTATGTATATCTTATTAAACCAGAGCTCTTTTATACTATATAAGCAGTAGATATTAAAAAATTCCCACTATTCTAAAAAGGAGAAATGAACGGGAGTACTTTGTACCCCTTTTCTATGCGGATATCTCTAACTTTGGTGGGGGTTCTCTGTGCAAAATTGGTCATGAAGAATCAGTTCCGTATATCAAAGAATAAAAAAAAAAAGCTTATTTAAAGAAAATCTAATGGCAAACTGCAGACTTCAGTTGTACTACACACAAATGCGTGCAAGCACATATACATATAGACAAATATATAGTATGTATGTATGTATATGAAATTATATACACACAAACATATTTCCTTTAGCTCAGTGCCTGAAAGTTCATTTGTGGGCATCCTGATTCTTGATATATTATTTGTAAACAGAGGGCCAGGGGACTGGAATATTTCCTTGACTTCAATAGATGATGAGGCCTCAAGCTGTGAACTCAGATTGGGACCTCTAAGTATCCTGCTGCTACCTAACAGCTTGCTGAAAAATGACATAATTTGTGACATCAGCAATATGCTGCTTTAATAGAGGTTTGTAAAACGGTTTCCACCCTCATGTGTCAGGACAAAAAACCACCTATCCTCACTAAACTCAAAGTGGCCCCCTCCTGTATTCCTCACACACCTCGCATCCTTTGTACTCTTTAGGTACACGTTGCTATAAAGTCCTGATATCCGAAGAGTGATAGGAAACCATTCGGTAATATCCGCGTGAGAGCTCCCACCCCATCCGTGCCAGGGAAGATGTCACTTTTCAGAAGAACAGTGGCTGCCAGCGGGAGGTTCAGCAATGCAGATTTTAATGCGGAGATTTAATTTCAAATACAATTCACAGTTTGTTCGTGGTTGCAAAATGTTTATTACCACCTGGATGTTCAGGACACTGTTTTGGAGGAAATAAATTTCAATTTGGACAATGCCTTGTCATTTCAATTGATGCCTTTAAAGCATTTCACAGTTCTGCAAACAAGATGTTTTATACAATTCTAATAGTAACAGCAGAGAACACATCAATTTAAAAATCAGCCAAAATAATACCAAAAAAATAACCAACACCCTTGGATAACAGGACATTAGTCTGAAATTGATTCAAATGTGAGAGTTTTAATGATTCTTGCAAATGCTCCACTCTATAATACAATGATAAAAGAATGATTTGCCTCTTGGAAATGGTATTGCATCTGGGGTAAATTTATTTTAAAATAAGATACACATTTACAAAAAAAAATTTTTTTAAAAGGATATAAACATTGTCAGAACCTGAACGGCAGTAGGAGGAGTGTGCCTTAACATGAAAGAGTTGGCGCTCTGGGTTTATCGCTGCGTCGCTGATACACGAAATGAAATCTGTACCTATTAGGGAATGCACCTTGGGAGTCACAACCGCCCAGTCACACTTTCAGCGTCTACTGGGATTTCTGGTCGGAGGGAGGTTTGACACACTCAAAGGGAGGAGGCCCTTCACATAGAAATGGTAAGGGAAAGGATCTCAAGAGACAAACCAGCTCCGCAGGTGAATGTGTGTTGGATGAGGCGGTGTACCTGCCGGTTCAGAGGACCATGCCCTGGGTTTTCCAGCTCACCACAGTCTGCTCCTGGAGGCACAGGGATAAGGTGTACTGAGACAAGAAGAGCACTCAAGTCAGGAAGGCTCCATGCAAAAATACAGAGACTTCTTCGTCTCTCTAAGTAGCAGTGTTGTAGGCCTTCCTCACCAAAGGAAAGAAAGAAAAAAGTGTTTTTCAAGTAGGGTAACAGTCCATTGGTGTAGGCGTTGAGGTGGGACACTAAGGTGCAAGCACAGCTTGACAAAATACAGGCATAAGAAAGTAAGTTCCCTATTCTCCCCTTGTTCATTTTCTAAGGTTCCTCTTCCCCCCCCTTTTTTGCTGCATCTCTGTACATTTTATAGCACCAAAAAAATGACCAGAAAAGACCTCGGGGTTCACTTAGTCCATCCCCCTCACGAAGGCCCTGCAGCCGCTGCTTACCTACCCTGCTCTAAAGAAACCTCATCCCTTTCCTTTAGTGACTTACCTCTTTGTGCAACTAGTCTTCAAATAGAGGGGGTTTGTTTTACAAACAGTTAAATGTTCACACTTACCTTTGCTGCAAATTAAACCGATTTCTGCCTATCCTTCTGCCTACGGACGTGGAGAACAAGGGACGGCTCCGCTGCAGAGTATGAGAGGACAGGCAGGCATCTGTCCTCCCCATCCCCATCCCTCAGCCGTTTCTCAGCCCCTCTCCACCAGTATTTCCCCACTCCTTAGGCCACCTCTCTGTTAACATTTGCTCTCCGGCTTGTGGTCCATTCCTGCCTACTTCTGACTTGTAGTCGGCTCTTTGTTCAGGTCGGTACCTGGATGCACCGGAGGAGAAGTAGCGTAAGGGCTTCCACAGACAGCTCCAGAGAAAAATCACTTTACGTGATCTTTACCATGGGAAGAGATGGTTTATCAGATATTCTAGGGCCGAATGGGAGGCGTGCACGGAGCGGGGAGCTGCAAAGGCAGAACTCGGTGGGTTCTGCCAGCGCCTCCTCAAATGCTGTTGGGAGCCTGGGGGATGTGAAGAGGATCACGTTGAACCCGCAACGCAGTCGGTGGGCTTCAGCCCTGTCTTTACGTCCGTGATAACAGAAATGAAATAGGGTGTAGAAGCACAAAACAACTTCTGCTTTTACCCGTGACACTGACTTATAACTAACCTCAGGTCTCTGGTGATTTCTGGCTCGGTTTTATGCACATTGGCTGTGGCAGGAGGGAAAGCCACGGCTTCTATTTTCATACTTGGTTCTCACATGAAATAATGGGGGGGGGAAGAGGAGGAGGGGGAAAGATGCAGCTGCAAAAACAGTCAGTGAAACATAAAAATCCCTATTGTTTTGTTATAGTTCTCAGTGCCCTTCAACTTCTGGGCACAGACAAGGCCTCCCCCTGCTCAGGTTCAATACGCAGGGGAGCCTTGGGGCTCAGAGCTCCCTCCCTACTTTCCCTAAGCCTTGCCGTCAATTGTGCTTTTGTTCACCGAAAAAAATTTAGCCCAATGCATGCTAATTTATAGCCAGGGAAGCAATTAAAAAAAAGTTTATTATGCTTCCCCCCCGCCTCTCAAATGGAGTGTTACAGCAGCAGGTTTTTTTGGTAAACTTGATACAAACTGATGTCAGTAAGGGGGGGGCAAGGCCAGGAACTGAGCACAGATCTTTACATCTCCCCTCCATGTGAAATGGGACAGCTTTCCAATTTTCTCCATCTGCCTATACTCGGGAACGTGCGTGCTTCAGGAAAATCTAGGCACAAAGACACACTCATTTCCCTAGGCTCTGACAGCAAACGGGCACTGTACACATCGTCCTCACGCACCCACTTTGACAAATGCTAGTTAAACATTAAAGAAGGAATTGCCTAATATAGCTGCAATGTAGAGACATATTTACATTTATTACTGAACTTACTGTGTGCCTTTTTCTGTAAATTTGGTATATCCTCAATAGTCAACAAAATATTAGACACCAATTAATCTGTATGGTGAAGTCAGTTAATCCAGTTCACCTCTGGATTTTGTAACCGCTTGCAAAATCTTTGAACTGCGCCAACAGATTTTGCCATTACTGCAGGACTGGCCTTTTCTTTCCGGAGGAACTGTTTTTTAAAAAACTGATTGTAAAGAAAGCAATAGATGTCTCTACCTGCTATATATTTTAAGTGGTCTCAGAGTAGAGAGCGTCATGATGAGGAGCTGGAAGTGCCCGATGGCATCGAGGTGAACGGGCAGGCTTTGGCGAGAACAGACACGAGTGCTGCGGTCGAGGCACGGCAGGGATGGGCAGCCTCTGCCAGGAGAGCTCCTCCTGAGGCATCTCGTGGGGAGACACCACAGCTCTTCCCTGCATTCTGACCCAGCACCACGGACCTGGGGACCTTCTTTCAGCGCTTTAAAGTGAAACACAAACCCTTCACTGACAGCCCGAGTTCTGATGATCGAAGAGGGTGGAAGTGATTTTGTTCTTCCACCCGCGCTGTCGCACAGCAACACCAGCGATGTAACCGGACAGCCCTTGCACATCCTCTGCCACTCGTTTCCCCCTCAATTCAAGTACTTAATTCTGTATTATCTGACCACACGGGCCTCTTGATAACAAAACTGGAGGCAGGGCTGGCAGCGATGGTCATATTTGCAGTGATACATGCACTACTGACTGTATCTGAGCTGCATTTTGACATAGGACAGGACATGCAGAATTAACATGAAGCATTTCCAGTGGCATCCCATAGTATACCAGACCTGGACAAACACTGCTATGTATTAGGGACTACTGCAAAAGCAAGCCAGGAATGAAGTCAGCTATCAGGAAGCCTAGACCAGGTCTTCCCAGCAGCAAGAACGTGTCTCCCATAAATTCTAGGCTATTGCAGGGACACACAGGGACAAGGTTTTTACCTTCAGCAAGCTTCACTTTGGAAAACTCCTAACTGATGTGTGTGCTTCATATCACAACTTTAATAACATTAGCAGCTCTAGCAGAAATAGAATAAAATTATAAGCATAAGACCCAAACCTACGTGGAGCCACACTTAAAAGTAGAGAGGCCCAACCAGGTAGCATGGGCATTTAGCACTCCTCATTCTCACCAGGCTAATCAGCTTCAAATGATGCCAGCAGGCAGCGGGCACCTACAACAGCTTTAGGAATCGGGCCTCTTGCGTTTCTGAAGACATCATTCTGAGCAGCACTTTATGGTATTGGCTTTGCTATCGCAGATTTGGGGAGCTTCAGACTTAATTTGGGAAGCAAAAACCCCAAACGCAGTGAGGGTACCTGATCTCTCCCCTGTTTGCTGTATGGGCACATGCAGGGACTTTTCCACTCTGCATCCCAATTCCCTGCACCCCTGGATGTGGGGAGGAAAGCCCCCCCCTCCTGTTCCCAGTGAGGGACACCCACTGCTGGGGGGTGAAGGGAGGCCTGGGGTGCACTGAGGGGACAAGGAGACCCCGTGAGGACTGTGAGGGGCAAGGAAGGGGTAAAGGAGATGGAGGGCACCGATTTCTTTACTGGCCCTTGCAGGCACCACTGGTGCTGGGCTGGTGCGTGTGTACCTCTCTGCTGGTGGCCTTTCCACAGGCACCCTGGTCCTGGCTGAAGGGATGCTGTGGGCACCAGGGCTGCCGGAGGAGACCGTTCTGATGGTGGTGTGACTAAGGCACCTCTTCCTCCTTCCTCTTTCCTCCTTCCCCTTCCCCTCTTCCCTTTCTCCACCATGTCCGGGGCTCCTGGCAGCAGCCCAGGAGGGCACGGGGCTGGCCTGGTCCCCATGGGGCCAGAGGCAGCCTTCATCCATCCATCCATCCATCCATCCATCCATCCACCTACCCACCCATCATCCAGCTTCCATGGCGGTGTGGGGTGCTGTGGGGGTCACCTCCCACCGCCCCGGGAGCTGCTGGCAGCTTCTTGAGCCTGGGGACAATGACGATGACGATGACCCCCCCCCCATCAGCACAGCAGCTCCTGCAAATCCCAGCACCCCAAAAAGGCCCGCAGCCCTGCCCCGTCCCGCCGGGAGCGCGTGGCTCCCAAGCTCCAGGGCACCAGCAAAAATAGAAAATAATATTCTGCCCTCACAGGCTTTTATTCTCCCACCCCTTCCTCTCAATTTTCATCTTTAAAATAGTCATTAAAAAATAGCCATTAAAAAATAGCCCTGTCTCAGGGCTTTGCCATGCTCTGAACCTGAGGGAGGTGAAGGTGGGAGAAGAGAGGGCTGGAGACATGGGATGGACGAAAGGCAGTCAAAGTTAGGTTTTCTCCCCCCCCCTCCCCCCCAATTCGAAATCAGGAATTACTGCCTGAGGAGCAGATACTCTGTTTTATTGGCTCATAAAAAAGAAGTTTTCAAAGCCTAATTTCCACCAGATACATTTATTTTCCGTTGAAAGCAGAATTAAAACAATACGCGCGAGTAGGTGCCATTAAACCTAAGCCATCTTTTGCTGTTAATCACGGGAGAGAGGGATTAGGAAAGTCAGTAAAGGAGCACTGTGTTTTAAAAGCAAAAATCCAGATTTTAGGGAGAGTAAGCTCAGAGGAGGAGGACCGAAGCAGCCCAAGAAACAAGGAAGGACTCTTAATAAGAGTTAAAATTCAGTGTCAGGTTACTTCTCGATATTGCAGGGAACATGCCGTTCCTGGAAGGGATTTGTGGTTGTGAAATGCATCCCTTGCTAAAATACCGTTTGATGCTTGCATCGAAGAGGAAACCAAAACAATCTTTTCCCTTTTAAGCCCCGATTTCAAAACAAAACCAAAAGAAAAGAAAAGAAAAAAACCCCAAAACGAACCCAACAAAAAAAATCCCTCTAAATTTCAAACTGCAGCTTTGAACAGCTTTCCTGGCAATATTTGCTTCAAACTCACAGGCGGAGTGCCCCTGTGTTCCCGAGGTCTCCCTGCTCTCCCTTCCCCCGTTTCTGCTGCTTGGATGGTAGGTTCAGAAGCAAATGCCCTGCTAAATAATTGCTAGAATTTGGAAAAAAAAAAAAAAGAAAGAGAAAAAAAAAAAGACAGGAAAATGCGCACCAGCATTCAGGTGCTAACCTACTTATTTGAAAGTAATTTATTTTCCATTTTGCCCGTTTTCCCCCTTTAAAACAGAACGCTGAAAGAAAGAATAAGTGCTTTAACATTTCAGTGTTGTGCTCTGGTAATTACTTTTTCACTTTTCCCCTAAGTTCCAATGTGAAAACCTCACAGGGGGGTCTTTGCTGTAGCAGGGCTACAGTTCCCAATCCCAAGCGCAAGATCTGCAATTACAAACCCATTCGGTGCCCTTCCCTATCATTAATATGCACAAAATCCTGCTGCTAATCTTATAATCTGTTTTGTTTCATCAATTGCTTGCCTAGCACCAGGCGGGAAAGAAAAAGAGAGAAAGAAAAAGAAAGAAAGAGGAGAAGAATAAAGCCGGAAAAACACGGAAAGCTTCCTAAAGTAAACGAAAAAACAAATAAATCGGATTTTATTCCTTATAAAGCGAAAATCGTTAAGACTGTTAAATGGAAGCAGGATTTTCCGCTGGCGGGGGGGGTGGGGTGGGTGGGTGGTGGTGGTGTCAGGGAAATTTAAGGAGAAACCTGACTAGATCCAACGTTTTCTTTGCATATTCGATTTCTCCGCGTCCCGATCACGCAATGAAGTTACTTAAGCGCTCAGCTGCGG
>NW_010973062.1:2423383-2424044 GCF_000737465.1 Haliaeetus leucocephalus | reverse complement strand
CCCCCGCGCCGCCCTCCGCGGCCGCGCAGCTCCCGCGGGCTTGTCACACGTTGTCATTAAGACTTGGGTAAAACAATGAAGACGTTCTTTTTTGAAATCCTCTTCTCTTCCACCCTCCCCCCGGCGCGGTATTAAGAGAATAAAACAATCGACGCCGCACGGGTCCTATTGAGATTAATGAAAAAATTATGCAAAAAAAGGAAAAAAAAAAACCAAACCCCAACCCCAAACAACCCTATATCTCATAAATCTCATTTTCCGTTCCCCGCGCCAGGCCTCGCCTCCGTCTTGCCTTGCACCTGATGATTTATTAACGTAATCTGCGGGGATAACTACACATGTGCCCAGCTCCGGCTTGTCCCAGCTCATCTCCTAAGTAATTGTTTCTCATTAGTTCTGATAATGTTTTAATAGCGTTACCCATAATTTAGCCGGCCGAGAATTAATAACGGAGGGTGCCCCTGAAACGCGGGGAGGTAGTAAAAACAGGTAGTCTTTAATTAATCAGATTAGCCCGGAGGTCCCAGCGCTGGAAGGGATCACCCGGCGCAGCATCCTCGGACGGCACCCGGGGGGGTACGGGGGGGTCTGTCGCCGTCCCATGGCCGGGGATGGGGGGAACGGACCCCCCCCCCCCCCGTCCCGGTCCCGTCCCGTCCCG
>NW_010973062.1:2275667-2423373 GCF_000737465.1 Haliaeetus leucocephalus | reverse complement strand
CCTCTCCCCTTAATTAAAGCAAAAATAACCCAAAATGTTTAAAATCGCTGCTCGGAGGCGCAGGGGAAACACACTAAGGGAGCAGATGGGAGGAATAAGCCACTGTGACTCCATACGTAAAATGGCCACGGAGGCAGTGAAAAATGAAACTAAAAAACAACTGTTTTCTATTTACAAATTTAAATAAACAGAACAGCCTTCCCCGCGGTGTTTGTCTAAGTGCAGCAGCATTGCTGCTGTGTAGGTCATGAAAAGGTTGGTGCATAGTTTAAAACTTCCCATTCTGTTAATTTCTTAAAGAACAGTCGTTCATAGTCTGAGCACAAAAGCTCATGATTTAATGAGGAACAGAAACAAAATCTCTGATTGTTGGTGTTTCAAACTTCATTGGAGTCCTCTGGCAACCACAAGTTGATCCTCTGCAGCTTCAATACCCTTTAGCCCTCCATATAAGAGTACATGCTGAATAGAGGACAATGCCTGGTTGTTATGTTTATTTACCCTTACTACAAGCTGGGTTAACCTCTTCAAAACAGCTTTACTAAGCCCGTTAACCACACGGCCCACATGACCTGTAGCCGTATCCCTAATGTGATGTAAATCTGACTCGAGACCATATGCACAAGTTCTGCTGCATTGTGTCTCCGAAAACTACAAGTTTATTGCCGTCCAACCCTTCCAGGGCTGGACGCTTCCAGGAGGAAACGCTCTGAATAGCGACCGCTTAAAAAAAAAGAAAAAGAAAGTCAAGAGTCCCGTGTTGTCAGAGCAATAATTTTAATGGGTGTTGCCCGTTTTTGGGGGGGGGGGGGAAGAATGCGAAGCCCGTACGAGGTGATGATTTTCATCGCAATTATTTCAACCGGTGCATAATTATTCGAGGCTTTGCCCGTTCTGACAGGAGTTCTGCACCGGAGCGGGAAGAAGCATAGATACAAATAGAAGCGATTGACTCGGTTTTCATCTGCTCTTTTAAGAGAGCTCACAGCTTATGTTTTGCCTTTTTCCTTCAGTGAAGTCATAATCCCACATTTGTAGTAATTATCGTGATGTCACGCTGTCGGTGATGTAACTTCGTTGCAGGCTATGAGTAGTGCATGGGCCGTGCAGGAGGGAGCAGTGGTTTGAGTCGGGAATAGTTTTAGTAATTAGCAATTCTGGCAAGCAAACTATGAGAGATGGAGAAAATGGAAATGAATTTCTACTTAAGCTTGACATCTTTAATTTCCCCCCCCCCAAGTATTATAGTCATCTTTTAAAACAGCTACTGGGGCCCCATGGCGAGAGCTTCATTTACCAGCTCATTTTTTCTTGATGGCTGTGGCAAGCGTAACAATGTTCTGTGCCTGCTTCAGTAATGGCATGTCGATCATGCTCCCGTGGAAAGTAAACGCTCCCTGGAAAAGAGAGAATATAAACTTCCTGAGAGGACCTCTGGAAATCGTAGTTGGCTTGTCTTTTTCTTTAAAAAGACATCCAATTGCCAAGAAACATCAGCTGCCCCAGGAATCCTGAAGCAGTTGTAGGAGACAAAACTAACCGAGACAGGGCAAATGCATTTAAAGAAATGCGGTGGGCGCTGAGGGCTCCAAAGAGGAGGCAAAAAAGAGAGAGAAGAGAGAAGCCCAGCGTGCAGCCTGCCCGTTTCAGCCTCTCTAGCTGGCAAACGTCGAGGGCCGAGAGCAGCGAGGCCGTGCATGCCGGACACCATGCCGGGGGGGCAGCTCTGCTCCCCGTGTCCGGCATCACCCTCCGGTGCCGGGGCTGTGCCGCAGGGCCAGGACGAAAATGTCTGCGGATGGAGGGCACAGCCAGAAGCGTTATCTTTGTCAGGAAACAGCAATAGGCATTTTGGGGGGGGGTGGGTGTTCAGGGAAGTTTTCCTGACTTGGGGGTGTGTTGAGGTTGAGCTGCTGCACCTCTCCATCAGGTCTCTGGTTCTAAAGATGGGCTGGGCCTCTGCTTAGAGCCAGGGGCTGGGATGAAAGCTGAAAAAACAAGCGGCTGGTGCGATAATATTGCCTAAATCTGCTCTGGAGCCAAGGCGAAGCCCACCTGAGCTCTGCGTATGGGGAATTTCCCCAAGAGGATGCTGAACTAGCTGGTGTGCCTCAGCGGTGGCCATCTGAGAGCCAGGGCAGGTTTCAAAAGTCACTCTGTATTTCCAGGGATTTCATCCTGGTACCATGGTGACAAGTTTAAAATAACTAACTATGAATCGTAGTTAACTCTTCAACAGAAGACACGTGTTTTATATAGGGCCAAACCTGACTTATTCCTTTGGGCGCTTTAATCCACGTATGTGTTGCTGAGGTAGGATTTTGAAGACAAAACACTGTGCATCAAGACACGCCAAAGCTCAGTAGACAAAAAAAAAAAAATATCTGATTTGTAATTCTGACAGTACTTCAACACACTCTTGAAAAAACCAAATACAAAGACGCAATCCCTTCCCTGAAGAATTCAGAATTGCAGGCCCAGCCCCAGCGTTGCATAGGGCGTCCCTGTGAAGCACTGTGCACCCTTTTAATGTCCTGCTGCAATCGATTGGGGATCACAGGCTGGCCTTTGATTTGACAGTGAGTGAGGCTAACCAAGAACAGGGTAAGAACGATAGCGGCATGTGTGTCTGTGCATGCCTAGCGAGAGAAATGCAGAGGAGAACAAGCCGTTTATTGTTTTCTGGTTTTCATGTAAGGCTTGATGATCATTAAATAAGAGGACTTCAGTAAGTAAAGTGAAAATATAACCCATTTACAAAAATGTTTAGGAAATGCGTTGCGCCAGTGACAGATCTAGTTTGACTGAAGCAGTGCTAATTAAATACTAAATCACATTCTAGAACAGTTAAGACAAAATTCCACCTTAAACAGTCATCTAATACAAATCAATATTGTTGTGTGGAAGAACAGGCTGTATTAAAGCCATTAAACACCTAATAGTTAAAACTATTATTTTATTCAAGGTAGGATTTCCTACTATAGCTCGCAGTATTTTAGGTGGGTTTGGTGAATAATGGGACTGACAGATAGTCAAGGGCAGATGCTTCAGATTGAGTTTCTTGTTTACAGAGCAATCAATCAACCCTACGTTACCCCAACAACATCAACATTATTATTATTACTGTTATTATTATTAATAATAATACACAATTTTTTGCCTTGGCTACAACTTGGCCGTTTTCACTTATACTTTTAAACCTTTACAGAAAATGCAGCCTCAAACTGTTCCATTTATTAACTGTTGTGAAAATAAATTGGGAACTAAGTAAACATCTTATGACATAGGGCTTCTTCAGGATAATTCAGGTCTACGCCGTGATCTCAAACTGCAAGATACATTTTTTTCACTGTAAGAAAAACACTTTTTCATTGTGTCTGTTTTTCTATAGGCATTCAGTCAAATAATAGCTATTGCTTAAAAGAGGAATCTGCATGTGGGATGAGAGTGATAAGTAGAGATATGTTAAGGTCTGGAATCATCCTTCCTAGTTCTGTGAAATGGCTGACTTAGGAGCACAGTTATCCTAAGTAAGTACCTGCAATAGTTTGCAGAAAGAGATGGGCATCTAGGAATGACAATTCTGATCTCCGGTGATCCGAATTGTGATCGGGAGGGTCTTATCCCTTCCACTGACTGTACACGGGATGCTCCGAAGCCAGGTACCTCTGCAGGTGCCTAAGTTGGAGCATGATGAATCTGGGCCAGGATGTCTTTTTTAGAAAGCAGGAGTTAATTAAACAGCATGCCTAGCCTCTCTTCATTACAATAACATGTTTAGAAAGGAAACCAGGATAACAGTGTGTGTGTGGACATACGAACGCTGAACCGCTTGAGATCGGCCGTACGTTCTCTTCTTGTCAGTGTGCAGCTGTAGTTTGGGTTGCTAAGAATTTGAATTCTTGAAGGAAAAAAAATGCTTTTTTTTTCTAACAGCAAAGAAGTTGGCTTCTCTGCCTGTTCACTCTGAGGCTTATTTTCTCCCTGCTAATTTGCAGTGTTGAGGTAAAGTCCAGAAAAAGAAATGGATTTTAATGCCATGGAATATACTCTATTCACTGCCTCTCTTTCCACCCACAGGTTTCAACAGATAGGAAATACCAGTAATTATAGCTTTGTCCCCATGCTCTCTTTTCCAATTCTGCTAGATGAAATTTGCCTTTAGCATTCTTTTGATTTTCTCTCGCATGAACATAAAGAAAACAAGACTTTCCAGAAACACCATTTGCTTTGATAGCATTCATCTGGGGATTAATTTAGTCATAGATCTAAATTTTCTTGTTGGCTAATTTTCTCAACGATCTCACGCTTCCAGCCTGTACTTAGACTTCCAGTAGTTCAACAGTGGCACCAAAGGTCTGTTCTTAAGGAAGCCTGCAGCGTGAACGGGAGCGACGGCGGCCGCGTGGTGTGAGGCTGGGGGTTGCATCCGTCGCGTTCGGTGGCTGTGGTTCTCGCTCGCCAGGTAACCATATAAATCATTCAGCGGGAGCCTTTTCAGAAACCTGTAAAAGGACCCCAAACGTGTCAGACCTGCCCTGGGAAGAGCCAGGCCCTCCAGGTAAAGGCTGACGGAGGAGCAGCCGGGAGGCAGAGCCGCAGCCGGCGGGTGATGATGCACGGGTGCAAGTAATGAGAAGCCCAGGGGGGGATGGAGGACGACTGCGGTGCTCACCGGGCAGCAGGCTGGACGTGCAGCCCTTCCGAGGAACGGGTGGCTCTGTGGGCCAAAGGCATTGCCCCCGCTTTAAGCGATGCAGCACGTAATTCTGCTGTCCTTAGCCAGCGCCGTCCTTCTTGCGGCAACACCGTGGACGTGCTGAGGGAGAAGCCTGGTGAGGAAGAGGGTGATGTTGGCACTCCCCATGCGGGAAGGTATGGGAGCTGCGGAGGAGGCACAACACAGCGGGGGGGGGGATGTTGCATTTGCACAACCTTTGGCTTCCCTCAGCCTGCTCACTGTACACCTCGGCCAGGGCAGACTATCAGCAATGAAGAAAGTGAACAGGCGGCATTTTGCTTTGGGTCATCATGCAGACTGGCTAAGGGTCCTTCCCAGTTGACTGACAAGCAAGGAAAGACCCAAAGGTGTTTCCTTCTGGATAGCTCTGGGAGAGCAGAGCAACAAGGCGGTGGCAGACCCATCTAGCTCCAATTCTCTCCGCCTGGTTCTTGCAGCTGCCCACGGAGCCCACCACGTCGTCATTTCCCCATCTCTGTCTCTTGTATCAGACCACCTTCTCCAGGCTGAACGACGCAGGACCAGTACTGTGCAATTTGCTGCATCCCCCAGGAACCATGTAGTATTTGAATGCGATAAATTCACAATGACATTTAAGGTTCTGTTAAAACAGTAGTAACATTTTTAAAAACGTTAACAGCTATTTATGCAAGATGCAGGCCATGCTGAGTGAGGTCTTAACAGCTCTACTTTGAATTTCAATATGTCCTAAAGTGCTTCGGGAATGGAACAGAGAAGGCTTTTGGCAAATACAGAAAACAGCTGGAAGGGAATCAAAATTATAGAAAGCTGGTAGGGTGGTTTTTTTTTTTTTTTTTTCAGAAGGGAACAGCAAAAAATGATAGTCTTGGAAAAAAAGAGAATTGAGCGTGGTCAGCCCCAAGGGATACAAAGATCCAGCCTACAGACAGGCAAAGCGATAAGGCAGAGTTGAGCGAGAACAGTCATTTTCACAGGTCAGGAGCTGAAGATACAGGCTCATGAAAAAGGGGGGCAAATCAAGTTGTGCAGTAGGAATAATTAATGCAGTGAATTTCCAGGTGGCCGTGGGGAGACCGAAGAGATGCAGAACCAAACTTTGCAACCCACCAGTTTGGCAGAGTTTACGCTTGTACCTTAGGAACCGCTTTCTGGATAAATGCAGCCACTACCAAAACCAACCCAGATCTAGCCAAGTTCAGCATGTAATTGAGGGCTCATCTTTGACAACGTAGAAGACAACCCTGGCCATGTGTTGCCATGGATGTTGGACATGGCTCTTGTCATATCTATATGTCATCCTAAAAGACTTCCTTTACCTATAAGGAATGACATGTATCAAGTTGCAGAGAGTCTCAGCATTGGTCTGTTTTTTGCCATGGCCAAAAGACGAACACATTAATGCAGTGTTTCCTGGAACATGAAGGCCTCCTCTTTTTGTGTGTCTATGCATACCAGTATCCAGGAACATTTGCTCTGTGAAACTTTTGGGAGTAGTTAGGAGCTTGGTAAATCTATATGACCATCTCATAAACAGAATATATTTTTTTTATGGCAAGAAGCATTTTACCTTTCTAGAAGGTAAACGGATGGGATTCAGAGTCCCTGATTTCTGTGTCGTCTGGGGATCAATATGTTCTGGCGGAACCAGGAAAGGGGAAGAAATGATACAGCCAGTTTTCTTGCTAGTGTTTATCATTGTGTTGACTTTGCAACAGGCGAGGGACAGGAGGATCACAAGTGAGGTACCCTTCATGTTCTTCCACAAGATCAGGAAAAGTAAAGTTTCATACTTCTTTATCTGTCCTGAAACCTTTTTACATAATATGCAACGTTACGTGGGGTTTTACGCCCACCATCTTTTATATCCTTATGTACCACTGGGTTACCAAGAGAAACAAGCTGGCTAAAACTATCATGATACAGAACATTTAAGGCGCCTCATAGTCATGTGACAGTTCTCTCTGAGCTGTGGATTAAAGTACATGAGTTAATTAAAGTAAAATAATAATTGTTCTGGGACATGTGGGACAGTGATCAGATGAGCTAGTCCCCTTTGGTTGACAAGATGGAAGAATTAGATGTACTTCTGCACCTGGGAATGCTTGTGGCTTTTTCCTCCGTCTGTGGTTATCTGTGCCTCTACCCACGTCCATCCCAATGACTGCAATGAACTCACTAAGAGGGTCACTGCAGACCCTCAGTTCTTTCACCACTGGAATCTATTAATCACCTGCACTGGTACTGAATGTGAGGACTGGCTTTCCTAAGGCATAGCAAGTATATACATTTTGAAGTACCAAATAAGCCCTATAAGTTCTAAAAAGTCTACCAGATTCCTGTTCGATGGCAGATGAGACTCCAGACATGAGCACGGGTTGTGAGGACTCTGTGCTCTGCTGTTGTTATTAATTACCTCGATCATTGACAAGCCTTTGCTAATAAACCTTTGATTTGATGCCCTGTTCTACCAGTTCTCATCATACATGTAGCCAACAACTTTAACTCGCCCGTGACAGTGGCCAGGACTTTCTTAAAGATATTTATAAAGATTACATTAAGCCTGTGGCTTGTCTACAGTAGAAAGGAAAAAAAAAAGTCTTGCATCAGATGAAAGAACATAGCCAATAGTGCTATATTCATTTGTTGTGTGTGTCAACCTATGGGCTGTCCTGGGCCACTATGTAGAGTCAGCCAACTTTTTCAAAAGCAGTTTACTTTGGGAATCTAGTCAGGCAATTTAGATGGTAGGCTTGGAGGTGCTAGGGGATCCTGGTGAGCAGATAAGGCTTTGGCATGGGGGAGACTCTGGGTACCCAGGCCAGTGGAAGAACAGGAAAAGCAAGCCAAGGTCATGTTCCATGAAATTGCAATATGGACAAGACAGCACCTGCTGCTGAATTTTGAATTAAGTACAGCCCTAAGATAGGGGTTATCTAATGCTTATGGAATCACCAAAAAAAAAAAAAAATCTCTGCCACTAGTTAGGTGACTGTTGCTCAGAAGACAAGCAAACTCATGAATGAGTGGAGGTCCTTTGATGGCACTCTGCTGTCACAGGGTCAGAAATACTGCCCCGTTGATGAAGATTTGGTTTTCTTCAATTACTTTTCTCAACAGTTCAGCTAGCAACACTTTCCTTTGCAGACCAAATGCCTGCAGTGAGCGTTTGGCAGTCGGGTTATCTCCTTGTCCTACTCGGCTGCCTTCTGAAGGGATGTGCATCTAGGAGCTAGGGGAAATGGGTGTCGGGGGACCAGTGAGCCAGCCACCCTTCTCTCCTCCACCCCCGTCATCGTTAGGAGATGTGGTGAATCAAACAGAGCTCCCATACTGCTCTGGTAACACGGGCCAAAGGCTGTGTGTGAATACAGCCATTGTCTAAATAAGTAATTATGTACGTCCCCTTCCAAGCCCTGTGACCGGTATCAGCACTCACGGGCAGATGCCAGGCTAAATGGAAACGAGCAGAATGGGCAATGCCAGCTGGCCAGTGCAAACCCTGCATACCTCCCACAAGGGGAGATGGAGAACCCGTATAGACAAGCATCCTCAAGTCCACAGATGCAAGAAATCTTTGATCCACAGTTATCTGAGAAACATTAATTCTTTCCATGGTAATCCAGTGGCTCACCCACCTCTAAACCCTGAAGGTCTAGTTATGACTTTTTGGAGACCACAAAAATATATGGAATAAACGCACTAAAATCTGCTTGGATCTGAGAACGTTGTCTCTAATCCTGCACAATATTAACAAGGAAATAAGAGTGTTGCATTCTGGAAGAAGGGCAGATTTGCTCTTCTGAGGAGGGAAGGAAGCAGGTGGATGGCAAAGGGTCCCCCCTAAAAGCATGGCATTCAGGAAGATAATTCCCCTGGGATTAAATGAAAACACACACTGTTTAAGTGACCCCCTGCAGAGGAAATTTGGAAATCTTTGCTTTGGGGCTTAAAAAGAATGCTTGGATTTGCTTACAGGTAATGAACAAAAGAGAAGAGAGTCCTGGTCGCAGCAAATGGCATTGGGTCTGTGCCTGGGGGAGGAGTGATTATCCTGACTACAAAGGAATGACTTTCCCTTGAAACAGAAGGTTGAAACCATATTTTTGGGGAAGTCAAGAGTAGGAAATAAGCTAACAGCTGTGATGGTGCTGAATGCAGGTTTAATTAATTTTTTTTCTCCTGCAAGTTGTAGCCAAAGAGCCATCATAAAGAGCTGGGTCATGATTCAACCTTTTAGTGATGAACTTCCGAAGGTTAGTGAGCTGCTAGGAGGTGTTCAGTGATATCTGGGTCAACTGAGCACGTTTTTCAGGCTATAACAAGATAATGTCTCGCACTCCTCTCTGCTCAGGCCTGTCCTGCCTCCAGATCAGGCTGACACACAGCTCCTGGCCCCCTTTTAGCATCTTTGCAGTAGGTAGGAAATGCCCAAATAACTAGTGTAGTCACATATGAGAAACTGAAGACTCCACGCACAGCAAGCTATACAAACAGAGCTTTTTGGGTTACGTATTTCTGCATCCTCTCCTTTGAACCCTTTGACATTTGCCCCTTTTCTGTAGCAACATTATGGGAGAAAAGACACTTACACACAAAATCTTTGGGGAAAATAAATGATCCCTGAAAAGGTTTGTTGAAAATGTCTTTTTTTGCAAGAGGAGATGCTCAGTGGGTCTCTGTGATCTGTTGAAGGAAGGGATTGATGGGGAGGGAATTTTGCAAAGTATCAGCACCAGCAAGTTTTTGTAGCCATTTTGTTGAAATGAAGAAAAGGTTAAATATCACTCCCTTTTGTTTCTTTTCACCAGTGTAAACTTCCGCCAGAGCAGAAGCAGTTAGTTGGTTCAGAGGATAAATTAGTTTGTAATGCCAGAAGCAGTCCTGTTTGTATGAGCTAGACTTCTACCTCTAGGAGCAGATGGAAGGACACAAAAGGTCAAGAAAGAAAGAGCACAACAACATGAAATGGAGATTAATTTTTACTTCAAATAACTGCCTAGCAGCAGTACAAGAACTCCGACAGAAGAAGCCCTTTCTAAAGCTCAACAGGTAGGAAGGACTTTGTGATCCCTCAAGTCCACAGTGGGGCAGGAAAGGTGAAGAACAGGGACCTACAAGGCCCTTTACTTCTCCTCCGCCTGACGTTATCATTCCCAGCCCACGGATGAGGGTCTGGCCCTGCTGTGTGAGCCAGACAAGCTGTTTTTCCCTCTTACAGCCCCCCAAGCTGCCTGAACCACTGGGGACAGCCATTTAGGCTGGTATGGGCCAGGGCATCATGCTTGGTCCAGCTCCAGAAACTCCTTCAAGCCACCAAAGTCTCTACTTCTCACCAAGAAAGCACCCTGTTTAGGATCCCTGAATGAAAGGCAGACATGAGGGGTTTTATTGCTGTCTTTAAATTTTCTTTCCTTTCCTTCTCATTGTGGTGCTTGCCTTCTTGCATGCTCCTCTAGAGTAGGAAAGAATAAAATTAAAGAATCAGAAGAAAAGTCCTAGAAACCAGGACTATTCTCCACTGGTTTCCATCCTCCGTCTTATAATGTATCGGGAACGGAAGAATCCTAGAGAGCACACTTGCTGCTGCCAAGCAGATCTTTATTTTATAGCACAAAAGCAGCTTCCTGGACAAACATCCTATCCAACCCTGCATTTTTTTCCCTTAGAGAGCATCATAGTTACTATATGGAAAAATGAAAAGTAACTAATATTAGGACTTCAGTATCCTCAGATGCCCTTAATTAAGTAATTTAGAATTAACTTGAGGTTTATAGTCACGGAAGCAATTTATTAAATATAGACTAGAAAATTTCGTCTGGAAGTAAATGACTACACAAGAGGCATTTGATGTTGAAGGGGAAGATAGCTATAAAATACAATGCAGGGGAGAAAAGTAAATACAGTGAGGCTCGTTCTGTCAGCGAGAATGGAATCACCATTACTTTTGTAGTCTATATTTTCTCTAATTTCAGATTCATTTTCTGAATAGGCTCGAACAGCCATTTTTTACTGCCATTCTCTATTTCAACTGATGGAGCTTTTGCAGACAGCTTCTCCAGGTCCCTGGAAACGCCAGCTAGCACAGAGAGGAGTGAAGAGGCAGCAAGACCGCTGCTACTTAAATTAACTGAAACAATATTTTGGCTGTACAGGCTTCTGAATTCCCTCAGTAAGCCTTAAAAAGAGCCATCTGGTCAGAACATTACATCTCTGGTTAGATCCCGCTTTGGAAATTGAAACGAGGCTCGTGAGCGCTCGTTAATGCTTTTTAAAGAGGAATTTGGGAGGTGGGTAGTTGCCTCGGTGGGTTGCGTGGTGCAGAGCAGGTTTTTTTTTTTTGGCATGATGGTGGGCAGGTGTCTGCAGCGACGGGGGTCTCCCCACCTGCAAAAAAAGCATCGCCGGCACCGGGACCGCACCGGCATGGCACGGCCCTTCCAAAAGCAAGGGTGCTTGCCCTGTCTCGCCAAGATCCCGCACAGCACCTCCTTGAGCCGACAAGGACAGAGGGCTCGTGCCTTGCTGCGGAGGGACGCGGAGGGGTGCCGTGCCATGCCACGCCGTGCCGTGCCATGCCATGCCATGCCCTCTGCAAGGTCCGCGTCCCCCGGGACCGCAGCTGACTCCTTCGGGAGCTACTGCCGGGTGGAAAGGGTATGGAGGGGCACAGCATCCGTCCTTCTGCTCTCAGTTTGCGGAGAAACTTCTCCCCGCGGGAAATGTCAAAGCTCCATCCGAGTCCCTCTCCCTCCGCGTTTTGGACACAGGTCTTTAATGAGTGGAAGAAAACAGATTAAGAGCCACTGAATGCCTGCTGGGGAGTGGGGGGGTGGGGTGGGGGGAGTTGGCAAGAAAATGTTTTGTATGAGTTTCTGCCCTGCTTAGGAGCTTTTGCAGCCCCGCGTAGTAAAATCTGTCTCCTTCTCTCCCCACCTGGCATAACTCCCTCAGGACTGATTGCGCCGGTGTAGGAACCAGTATAGCACAAGCAATTAGCTAATACAGCCCCTTCTGCTCTATTGTAAAGGTTCGAAATTCGCCCCCAGATGGATCTTTCTAAGTGAAAAGCCTTCAACTGTGACACAAAACACATTTCTAAAATCTTTTTCCAATAAAAAATAATAAAATTTTCAAATAAAATTGTGTAGAGAGACTTTAAGTACTAATATGAGCTCTCTCGATCTCTATTTATTCATCAATTTTCACATAAAAATTTCACCTGGCCACTTATTAAAAAGATAAACAACCTAACAGCAGCCCATGCTTCAATCCCACCAGCGCGTTCCATCTTTGCATAGAGATGCACCTGAGCCTAACCTTCTTAAGGCCGAACCTCAGAAAAAGGTGACAATTTATCACAAACCCCCGAGTCCCCCACTCTGCAGCCTGAGGAATATACATTGCCTAATTAACATAAATGACAGCGAATGCCCTGCGTCCTCCTGCAGCCCAGCGTGCACAGAGGTACCCTGCGCTGCCGACGTTGCCCCGGGATGGGATCCCGCTTAGTTGGTGGCACCTCAAAGCTCTGCTTGCGGTTTGTCCCGGGCGAGGGGAGCCAGGCTGTTTCTGCACGCCCAGCTCCACGTCAGAGCCCCGAGGTATAAGCGCGATATACTCCCCGTGGGTTGATGGGGTCCCGCACCGCCCCGTGCGGGAGGGATGCTCCAGCGCATCCCTCCTGGGAGGCAGCCCGGAGGAGCCTGCTGCCCCCCGGGGCACGGTCCCGCTCTCCCAGCGGGCAGGATTGGGATGGGATGGATCCCTCGTGGCTGGGTCCATACACGGGAAGCCCTCCCAGGGGGTTGTGGCACTGCCGGGAGAAGGAGGGCAGCCGGGAGAGACCTTCCCGGGAGGCGGTGGGAGCTGGATCTGGCCCAAGCACGAGGGCACATCGTCTCCAAGATACAGTGGCTTGGGGTAGCTTTTCCTAAACAAAGAGCATTATAAGGGAGCCACTGCTGGAAATTTCCATTCCTTTGTTGGGTAGATGCTGTGTAAATAAATGCATTCCTAAGATTTTTCATAATCCTGGAAAGGTCTGTAAAAGAAACTGTATAGTTTGTCAAATTGCTGGAGTTCATATATATTATTCCTCAGCCGCCGGGAACACGATATACAATGGCACAGAATATAATGCAAGAAACATACGCTAAAGGTCTTCTCAGAAGCACTTTGTGCATTTGTATGTGGCGTGTACAGATATTTCTTCGGTTTTGCGCCATGGGATCTGAAATATTCAACCCATATTACAGCTTAGGTTTGTGAATTACTTACCTTAACTCTAAATAAACCTTACCTGACAGGCGACTTTGGCGGCAGCATTTAGCTATTCCCTGGCTTAATGGGTGGGTGCTTTGAAAGCATTTATTAACTAGTACATGAGATAAATGTGTAAGCGACCTCTTACTTTACTTTTCTGCTTTTTCTTTCCGTCTAAATTTTATTTAAAAACCAGATGACTTGGGAAGATCCCGTTATGATAATGATATTGTGCCTGATGTATTTACAAGTCAAATGGCTCAAAACCGCATTTTCAGTGTGTTACTTTCTTGGCATGTATAAACACTAACTACATATAGAAAAGATTATATTCCTGTATCCAGTGTATTGGTAATGTAAACGCAGGAATTACTCACCTAGTAACGACTATTGTACCTTCCTTGGTAGAAGTCAGGTATTTTTCTTGAAATAAACTAGTAACTTCTCCCACTAACTCTACCCCCTTGGACTCGGTTAATCTGGATTTACAAGATCACTTCCCTGTTTAATGTGGTACATATACTTCAGAAATTTAGAACAGAAACTGTCCTTTAGAGTACCAGAACAATATTTATTACCCTTCTTTTTTCATTTTTGAACACACTCTGACATTTATCTTATATTTAGACTTTCCCAACAGCTATGCCTTCTTTTCTTTAGGATGAATTTTTAAATTTTGAAAATCATATCCCCTAGTCATGCAATTCTACTGGAAAAATATTGAAATTATATGGAAATAATACTTTTCTTTTTAAGCACCTTTCATTTTTAGATCTCAAAGTTCTAGACAAAAGAGTGCACTTAATAAATAGTTGTATAGAATACAAAATACATTACTGTGTATTTCCTACATATGCTATCTCTCAGTCAGATTAGAATGTGACACCCCCCCCCCCCCAAACCAACCTAGAAGCCAAATCAAAACAATCCCTCAGACAAGACTATCTCCGTAAGGTAAGCCCAAATACTTTTGGCTAGCTGGTTAGCTCTCTAATTTGCTTCTGCTCCGACACCGCCACAGCATCTCCAATTCTGCAGCGCTCATCTGAGATCCTAATTTTTCCTGACCTCAGTACTCACATTTGGGGGCTACTATGTCAAAGCATTTCAGCCTCCAGGATGAAGTAGCCTGGTTCAGCCTTCTCTCAAAGAAAGATCATTGCGGCAATTGTAGCTCTCAAACTGGAATAGATTATAAAAGCTTATTACTGCATTTTAATATAAAATATTGTTGACTAAGGGCATCAAACTTTAAACCCAATTAATAACAAACTACGATCCCAGAGACTGCAGACCACTTATCTACCACACAAACAGCCGCACAAATCCCTCACATTTATTTTTTCCAGGCTTTCAACTTTGATTAATAACATGGCAAAACCATGCAAGTCTCGACCGTATTAACCACAGCTATATTTTCAGTCTTACTGACATGAACACTTTAATATAATAAAAGGAAAAGGAAAACAGAAGAGGTGTTTCATTAGGACACGAGGATTACTAAAACCGCTGTGTGGAGTATTTGTCAGGAGGTGGTAGGGGAAGAGTTATTACTTACATTTGAGCATGTTGCTAGGACGCAGAGCAAGAGGATCCCTCAGTGAGATATGTTTGCTTTGGAAAAAAAATTAAGTAATCAGACCGTCCAAGCTCTTCTTACTGACACATTTATAGTACCAAATTGCAAACTCAGTTAAGAAGTTTGGAGCGCTACATGGAAAACTATTTTTCCCATTTTTTTATGAAGCCCGGCAATACGGCAGTGATATAAGATCTAGAAGTTCACATATTAACCTGCCAGTCCTTTTTTATTGATAGACGGCTACATGCAAAAATATATGAAGCATGCAACCTGGTTGGTTAAAAAAATAGCCCAAACCACAAACCCTCAGCAAATCTGTTCTTGCAGCCGATTATAGAAGCTTATAATCTATTTTAAAAGCATTTATTAAAAATAACCAACAAAACCTCAAATCCAAACCCCCCTCCCCCGAATGGCTGATCTTAGCGAGAAACCAGCATTATGTCAGTAAAAGAACAGCTTCAAAACAAATCCAAGGACTAATGCTTGCCTAATATGGAATTCTTCAATATTAAACACGTTTGGCTTCATGACTGTGTGATACTGGGACTAGAGTTAAATTCAGTCCAGTCTCCTCATTGATTGTTCATATGACAGGGGTATTCCTTAGACGAGTTTCTGACACTAAATTCAGATGAATGAATAGTATTATACACATCATAAACATAAACAATATTTGGCTATGTCGTTTGACTTTTTTCTTTCTGCATCTACCTGCCTACACATTTGCGCCAGCAGTATGTTTGTAATGGTGCCTTTTGTAAGGAAGCCAAGCTTTGTAAATCAGAGTAATGGGCAAAACCAGTTGTACATTTTCTATTTCTAAATTGTTTGCACGAAGACATCTACATTTCAAAATCGAGGGAACAGAAGAAAGAGATACAGGCATACAGCATCCTAATAGTGACTCTGAAATAACTGCTCAGGACAGCACCTGAATATCGTAGTCATGGAAGTACTGGAAGCGCCCAGGTACCACAGAGTACCACAGAGTACCACAGATGCGATAGCCTAGCAAAGAGAAGGGCAGAGCAACAGCAAATACCTTGTCACACTTTTACCCTGAGATGAAAGCATCATTTCTGCTTTGACCATTTTAGCATTTCTAATGCACAACATCTGCAGTATTAGAAAATGCAGGGGAACGGGGGAGGCACACACCCCAATCTATTTCTACCCACCAGAAAGTGAAGAAATGTACAGAAAACCTTTATACGGCACCGGAGAAAGTGAGACGCTATGCACAGTCTTATATATCTGAACTTCACTACTGAAGAGATTTGTTTCCCACTTGAATGCCACACAAGCGCACGCGAACCGATCCCACTCATCTGCGCTCCCTGTTCTGACATCGGGACTTTGCTTCTTAACTAGCCCGGGCTTGGCTGCAACTAAGATAAACATATTTAGCTGCAACTTTTTTTCTTTCAAAAAGAGGCAAACTGGATTATAGCAAATAACCTTTAAGATAATTAACTGACAATGCCGCAACTAGCATAAAATCTTCCTTCAGGCGACCCCTAATTTAAGTATTACTGGCACAAAGTGGAGACAGATTGTGCATCACCACTGCAATATTTACATAGCAGAAACCCACAGAGCAGGAAACGTGAGACTCAATGATGCACTAAATTAGGAACAATCATATTCTAGTGTTAATTTGCTTTCTCCTCTATCCAAATTTCAGGTCCAGCAATTGGTACAAATGCACATAAAACATTCCCATTTTTAATGATTAAGAACCGCAATCTGCAAGCAGTTTTGCTCAAAAGTAAATTCACTCACTGCTAGGGATGTTTGCAGGATCAACACCCCAAAAGTGAAACAGGTTTACCAACACAGAGATTTTTTAGAAAAGCAAGACTTCCTAATCGGTTTATTTCTTCCCATAAATGATGTCTGCACAAGCAGTCCGAGTCGTCTGCCAGGCTACCTGCCTTTCGATTGCAAATATTTTCCTATGACAGCAAGACCATGATTCTGCGGCATAATGGAGAAGCGCTTTTAATTCACCAATGCTGTAGATATATGCAGGTACTCAAAAGGCTGTGTAATCAAAGAATTAAAGTTAAAACATTTGGGGGGGGGCGGAGAAAAAGATAGTGGTCTATTTGTAAATATATTGGGAAGTGACACATTTATAATAAATATACACTCTATAGTCTATCCAGATACAGACTTCACGAGCAGTACTCTCAGTTACAGCACACTTCATAAGATAAATGCAAAGAGCCATCACTAATCTTTCTAAATCTTAAATATTATTCAAATTTGGTTTCCACTATGGCATATTAACAAAATATTTACCTTGCCTAATCGCTGATGTTCTTCAAAAGCAGAAATCAGTTCTTGTGCCCACTTTATTTTTTCAGGGCTCGGAGAGAACTGTTCCTGGACAACAGCAATTTGGTTGGGGTGAATCACCTGCTTACCTACAAAGAAGATTAATAACACCAGAATCATGCATCGACAAACAGATGTTCAAGCAAAATGTTCCAACCACTTGAGGCTCTCATATGCCTCGCAGACTTTCTTGCTCTTTAACTAATTATTTTACTTGGTTTCTTTTATTTTTTAAACTGAACAACAGGCAGATAGCCTTTTGCCAGATTTTTTTAAGAATAAAAATATCTTGAGCTACGCTTGCATTCAATATCGTTTGAAAGAACCCACGATTCTTTCTCCTCCCTCCCCATTTCAATCCATACATCTTCTCTCAGTCGTTTCAGGTGCAATTTTTTGTCCAGGGCAGTCAATAACACTTAAGTATAATAATAATAATAATCTCTGAATTTAACTATATAAATAACAGCTCCAGCCACTCTTAAATAAGTTGTATTAAAATGCGTTCAGAAAATGAGATCTGAAGAAGATGGCAAGAGATTTGTAGGACTGAAAAGCTACCAGTCACCTAAGGATCATGCTCTAAATTCTCAGTATTGGCTTAGCATCATAAAATCCTCAACGTTGTTTAAAATGTTGTTGTTGCAATAGTTAGCAGTTGCAGGTAGGTTGCAATATTTATTTAGTCACCCATATATTAAACAACTGCCAGTGGTGCCCGGAGATTTTATGAAGCACTTTTTTTAATCTTTTCTTGTATAACAATATGTTAAGAAAATAAAAATAGATGGTGCCTTTTTTTCACTTGAGATTTTCAAACGTGAATAGACAGGCACATAATCCGTTTTAATCTGGTTTGTATTTAGCTACCTTAAAACAAATACATATCTAATTTGTTTGACAGTTTTAAAAGTGCAACATCTGACATTATTAGTTCATTTCTAAGGGAATTTCACAGACCGGTGTGATTTCTGCACTTGGGTTTCAAAGCGTTTTAAGAAAGAGAGGCTACCATAATTCCCAGCTTCCTGCGGAATAAATGACTCGCCTCCCGTGCCAGACAACAAAACTAGTTAGAGGGATGAGCCTGATCCTGCAAACCTGCCGTCAAGTGAGCAGCCTCCCGCACGCCGAGGGTCCCGCAGCCCTGCCGTCCCCCCGCGCGCCGCCGCCTCTCGCGGGAGCGAGATTTTTGCACGCCAGGAAAAAGTTGGAAGGGTCAGGACCTGAGGAGGTTTCCTGCGCACAGCGGCGTCTGCTCCCGTGTTCTCACTGAGGGGAAGGCAGCCGTACGCTAGAAATCAGCCCATCGCTTGAGTCTGAGGAGTCTCACGCGTGACCGCAGACACACACCTATTTTAAATGAAATTACCACTGCAAAAAACCTGGGATTACTTTTATCGGACTGCAGTGGGTCTGGGTGATAAGCTGGAGCGCAGACAAAATCTGGGGGTGCAGCGGCGCAATCTACTTAGTTTAACGAGCAAAGAAACAGTGATTTTTTTAGTGTTACGTTTCTTTGCCAAAGAGCCACAAGTAGCTCAATTTTATTTTATATCCAATTAAACAACCTTTAGTTCATGATCTTATGGGCATCCAAATATTCAGCTTGAAATTTCAATGTCTATTTAAAAAATACCTTAAAAATAGGTAAAAGCTTAAAACTCAGTAAGAACTATATTTTTTTGGAAAGAAATTACATGGAGACAGATTTTTCTTAACTAACGTGCTTTACAGTAGGTCTAATCAAAGGTTTTTTAGTCAATTTAATCAAATGTCACCATTAATAAGATTATGATGTTCCTTATTTGTAATACAACAAATTCTGCCTAGCTAAACTAATTCTAAAATTGAAGGGTGCACAAATAATTCCTGCAAAATCCTAAGGAGCTTAACTTTCTGGGAAAAATGTAGAATATATTTAAAATTATATTTAAAGTCAGTCTATAATTATAACAAAAATAAAAATACCTATATATGATTTTTTAAATTGTAAAACGTTTCTGTAAAAAGATTTGCTTTTGATAAAGAGATCTGTAGCAGTAAGCTATACTTTTTATCATTAAAACTCTCCTGAACAATTTACAGAGAATGTAATCTAACTTTTGATTTATAGCACTCAGTTGATTTTTGTCACAGATTATGTATCCAAATAACTGTATAATAGACGTAATGCCATGCAGGAACGAAGCAAATATTTTAAACAGAATTGTTGTTATTGACAAGTAACTGAGAGAGTGCAAAATTGGAAGACATTAAAATTTATGACCATGAAATCCTTTTTACAGTACCACTTGATATATCGTGCTTTAAATCAATACCTGTCAAGTCTTTTAGGTAACTGTATGATGGTGTCATTTTAGTCTTCTACAAAAGACTGCAAAAAGAGAGGAAACCTATAGTGTTTCGTATTTATATCTGGTTTCTCAGCATGTAGGACAGGACTTTCCATAATGACTAAGTCAGCTGCTAAAGCTTGCGGCAAGGTTTACTTAATTTTTTACAAAAACATTCCTACAAATGATGACCATTTATATAGGCAACACTCTGACTTTAAGTCCATGAGTTCTGGTATCGTAAAACTTCTTGCCAGGTGTGTATGTGTGTGTGTATATCTATCCCCCAATATATATATATACAATGTATATATAAATATACATATAAAACATCTATTAATTTGGCTAGATTACATTTGAAAACATTTGATTTCATGTAAACACACTCACTGAAGGAAAACCAGACTGCTTTTAAGATAACTGGAAAAGAAAACAGCTACAATAAGCAGAGGGTCACAATAGTAACTAAATAGCGGGTAAATTCTTTGTTTTATTATTTTACTTGTTTAATCTTGAGTGAACATATTTGATTACACTAAGGCCAATTCTACTGGTCTAAATGTGAATACGGGAAAATCTAAGGACATGTAACTTTGCTGAATATTTTGGATTTGCATTAGTTTTGAGCGTGATGAATTTGGCCCTATGCATGCAAGTGTGTGTTCTCCAGCTAAGAGAGCAATTTGGAAACCTCAGCTCCTTTTAGTCCTGTTGATTTCAATGATTTTGATTCTTTGTGAAGAAGTAGCAGGAAGGGATCTTAAATATTTTAAAATAACAAAAATTGCGTGTTTTGAACTTGTTATTAAGGTGACATTTCAGTAGTTTATTCTCACATTATTAGAGGACTGTCAATAGCAAATACGATCTGCAGACTTCTGCTATATACAAGGTTATGGATTAAGCTAAGATCCATTTGTAATTTTCTGTGATGAATATTAAATTGGAAAAGTTAAAATGTTTAATTTATGTAGTTTTGGAACAAAATGTTTTTGCTTTCAGTTTTGAAATGACATTTTATTTTAATCAAAACAAGCAAGAAAGATTATAAAAACATTAGATAAACTGAAAGCAAAAGAAACAAAAGAACAAGTGAAACGTTTTGGATCAATGGCAAATATTTTTTTTCTTTTTTACCAAAAATTTTACTTAAACAGATTTTTTAAATTTTTTTTTTTTGGCCACCAAATCAGAAGAGTCAGTATTGCCTCATCTCTAATTATGGTTGGACTGGTTGTCAGGCTGTTTGCTGGATTTTTGAAATGTGTTGATGATAGTTGTAGAAGGGCAGGAGGCAAAGAACAGGAGCTGTGAGTTCACCCGAATGAAGCCTGTAGCTTTTACTGATCTTTACTCCTCGTACAGAAAGGCAAGACACCTCTATGGCCGAATTAGAAATTCACTTTATGCCCTAAATTGCCACATGTGACCTTTTTATTTGTCTCCTATCTGGACCCTATCCTGATGTCAGACAACTTCCACCATAAAGTCAGTGGAGCCCAAACCACCGTCAACGTTGTTTATGCTGAGCGTTTCTAAATTTCCTACATTGGCAGCCTGAGTTAAGTATTTAAATACACATTAAGCGTTCAAAGAGTGCTCTCAACGGTGCTAGGCATCTGCAACTCCATCTTCTGTCAACAGGAGGTTCAGATGCTTAGTTTCTTCAAAAATCAAGCCTTTCCTTAAGCTAGGAAATCCTGGTTGAGATCAGGTAGCCATCAGCAGGTGCTACCACTCAGGAGCTCTATTATTTTCCCAACTTCAATTGCAGGCGAATGCAGGGTGGAAGTCCACAGGGACGTGGATAATGTAGCTGCGAGGAGCTAACCGTTTTGCCTCTGAAACAAGATCTGGTTTTGCAAATGTTGAAGCTCAACAGACAGCAAGGCAGAGTTTGCGCTGAAGAGCATTGGTTGCTATTCTTTCACGGGCACGTCGAGATAACGTAAAAGAACGCTTGTTTTTTTTGCTTGGTGCTTTGAGATATCCTATACTGCTAACTGTAAAGATACGGTTTGCTAGCTGGCATCACCAGGACCCATGCCTTTGGTAATAAAACCCTAAGAGATTCACTATGACCGTACGTACATCCTGAACGACGGTCAGAGACAAAAAACGTAAAATGTTCGTCCTCTGTGCTAGAATTCTCTAATGCATGCGTCAAACGGCTGATTTCTATTGCAAACCCCCAATCTTTGGTGGCTGCACTGTCCCACCAGGGTGTCCGAGTGATCTGGTACACCAATCACAGGGTAACAGGCTGCATTACCGGACTCTGGGGCAAGGAGCCTGCTGCTCTTGCTGTCTGCCAATACCCGTAGGTGTCACCAGCACTTACTGGGAGGGGAGCCAGGAGACAAAAAACAAATCAAAGGAAATAATAAGAAAATAACTTTCCCCTAGCAATTAGCATACGAGATTTGCTTCTCAACTCCGTCGCCTAAAAAGTATTTTTTAATAACTGCCGTTTGAAAAAAATAGGAGAATGGGAACCACATATTTTAAAAAGCAATTGTAGAGTGGTCATCGCAGAGTACAGTGTCGCCTTTCCCGTGCTCTGTGATGGGAGGAATTACGGCGCAGCCTCTACCCCAACTTCTCTTCAAAAACAGTCACACGCTTCATGGGATGTGCTTTTAAAAAGCGGCCTGTGACTTTTCAGGCAAAATTTCCAGACCCAATTTTAATGGTGCTAATAAACATAAAAGAGCTTGGTATTACTGAGTTTTTCAATAAATGAACTGAAATAAAAATCAGGTTGTTTGTCTAAGTGACAGTAAACGTAGCAATATATTTAAATTGAAGAAGATATGCATTATTTTGAGACATCGGCAGAAAGCCATACCAGTGAATCCCATTGAGGCACCTTCTCTTGATTGCCTGCGGAGCCCATCTTCATCTCGGAAATCGATGTAAACAAGGTCTATTGCTTGAAGGCCAAATGCTTTTGCTGTGACTATTATTTTTTGCCTGGCATATAGAATATCGTGAGTTTCCTTACTGCTTGTTGCACCTACAAAAACAATGAAAACAAAGAAAAGCTGGCAAGAGTGTTTTAAACCTTTCTATTTTAAATATTTCCTACGTGAAAAAAATGAAAGTTTGAGATTTCATTTAACCAATTTAGAAAGCAAAAGAGGGGTGCAAGGCTATATTGTCAAACTGATAGTCTTCTGAGAAAAAAAAAAAAAGGTGCTTTAGTAAAAAAAAAAAAAATCTGTCTTTAAACACTAGCTGATAAAATTCATATTTTGATTTAGTTCAAATCAGAAGTTGTAAGCCTGAAGTCTTCAGCAGGTAAGGACTGCTGACTTGGAACTAACATGAAGTAATTATTTGATTATATTATTTACTATATGTACAGTTAGAAGCATTACAGCAAGAGAAGCTTTACACAAAATTGATATACTGGGTACAACTAAATGGTTAAAAAATTCACACTGAGAATAGAATTGCACTTTCCTTGGTTCTGATTCTTGTCACAACTGATATCCTAAGCTGAATATTTAAGCTTTAGTATTTGGATGAAAAAATGATGGTAGATGACTTCTGAGAAGAAGCGAAAGTATTCATGAGACTTCATGTGCTCAGAGGGCACCAGCTAAGCAACGTGCTCACGTGAAGGCTGGTGTGAAATAATAATGATGATGATGATAATAAATAATAATAATAATAATAATAATAATAATAATAGTAGTAGTAGAAGTAGTAATAATGTGTTCGCTTTCCTCAGGGTCACTATTTAGACACAGTTTTCCAGTTTGTAAGGAATATTTTATTAAAGCAATGCTAATTTTTACATTAATGTACTTATTTTTAATTTAAATGTTGATAGCTCTGCACTTTTATCTTTAAACTGAATCAGATTAATAAGAAGGTAAGCGGCCTCTCATAAAAGAAATTGTGGTGAAATGCTTTTTATTTCTGAGGAAGGCTAATAGTGCTTTCACATGAATGCACAGCTGTATTGACGTGGGACATATTCAAAGTAAATTTATAAAAGCAAAATGTAGCAGAGGAGTACTGGTGTGTGATGTCAAAATCCTGACTGATAATTGTCTGTAAAACAGTGATGAAGCAGACACTGGAATTTGAGGACTTTTAGTGTAGTTCTTAAAAGCATGTGTATGTTTCTTGTGGGTATTATATTTTTAAATAATTTCAGTGACTCAACAGGTTTTGGGTTTTTTTTCCGTAATATTCGGTACTGCCTGGCAAGAAGCACAAGAAAGTGTCAGTGCCCTGTAACACTCAGGGACCACATTTTAATCTGCCAGTGACACATTCTGCATTGAAAAAAAATTAAGGAGAAAAGTGAAAATGTAAAATGCAGAATCAAGTGTCGTCATTACTTTAATTATTGCTGTTGGAAAAGCAATGGCCATAAATCACATTGGGCTTCTCCAGTGCAAATACCATACGTTAACATTTATAATAAACACACAGGTAACAACCTATGCTGGCACGGAAATCCTCTCCTCCAAAGACGACTGCGTCCAAATGAAAGCCAACCTGGGATCCTGTTCTCAGTGCTTCTTCACAGACAGCCTTCAAATGAGAACAGAGTATTAATTGCTACAGAAATGCAGGACGCAGAGAGACTACAGATGATATTACAGCAACTCAGTATTACCAAAATCCTTCAGCCTAAAATTGCTCTTATTAAGCAAAGCCATTGTAGGTGCTCGGCTATGCACAGTGCTTTAAAATGACTCAGCAAAAGAGAAAGCATTATCCTTCCCTAAGCACCTATATGCTTAGACTGTAAATACAGGACATTGTAGTACATTCCCTACCTCCTGGTTGACGTAATGCCTGGGTATTACTGTGATCACTACTTCAGATATTTATGCAACAATATGAAACAAAACATTTGTCAAATACTGCTTAAAAGCAAAGAAAAAGTATGAAATTTGATTTGTCTGACATGTAATATACCCACATGAGAGCAGAAATAAAGATCAGAATCTCTTTTATTAAATAAATAATATGAACGGTTTAGAACAGTTGTAGATTCCTTATAGGATATAAGGATTCCTTACAGGATTGCCAATTTAAAGTCTTCCGCTACATATAACTAAAACGTAGCTAAGGAAGTTAAAAATGCAACAAGTGCTGCAGAGAAGTATTAAAATAAAAGCAAGAAAAATTTTGCTGCTGTAGCTATTCTATGAACAAGTGCATTTCCAAAATACTACTATTTTATATCCATGTTTGGATAATATTAATATTTTTTAAGGCTAAGGTACGTGGAGAGAGACACATGGAGAGAGATGTAATTACCAGTTCCACTAATGAGTGTTCTTCGATGGCAGCTGGTGGGACAAGAAATTATTCTTTAACAGAGTGCTCTAAAAGGCAACTCTCCTGCCAACATCAGGAATATTCAAAATTTCACTATAAAATACTGTAGGTGAAGAAAAAACCTCAGCTGGTTTAAAATATGATTTAATTCCGCGTATGCACACCGGACAGGAGTGTGTCTATTTGGTTACTGCTTTATTATGTTCCCAGATAGGTTAGCGTGTGTTGTAAGATAAATGGCTGTATCGAATGAGCAGGCTGCTCGTGAAGCCTGCCGGTACTTCTGGAGGTACTTCAGATGTGTGTGTCCTCAGCTGGTCCGAAACTTTTCCCTTAGAGCTTGGGAGGGGAATGCTGAATTTCTGGTGCATGCACGAGATCTTCTGTTTCATTACCATGCTGCCTTGCCTTTCTGAGAAACCTGGACTTGATAGTAAAGGTTGGGGAGTAATTTATATTAAAATGCACTTTAAAAATAAGATTTGATCTAAAATTACCCTAAAAAAGGGGCATGTTCTTCAGATATTTCATATTTTCAAAGTTAATTATACTTCTAATCTTACCATTAAACACCCCATCATACACACAAAAAAAGGGTAACATGAAATTTGGTTGTAATGTTATCAGTAGAAACCATTATAAAGATGCCAGATAAGCAATAGTGAAATGATGATTAATTGTTTTTTTCTAATTAAATGTTATACAAAAGTTGAGTTTGATAGTTACTAAATAGCAAGTGTATTGCCACAACGTGAGTATTTAAAATCTTTGGAGAAGCCCAGCTCCTACTCCAAGTGTGTTAAAAATGATAACAGTAATGCAGAGAGGTTTTGGTATTTGGCATGGACTGTCTGGAACTGTTCTGTCACTGAACTGAATTTTCAATTTATGAAGGCCTTTACAATACAAACATGAGAGTTCAACGTACAAATGTTTTACGGGATCGAACAATATGTTTAGTATTCTTTAACCTCTCCTCCTTGATGAAATTAGGGGGAGACTGGGGAGTATTCTGCTTATCCTAGTTTGCTGAGATGGCAAAATATGAACACTTCAAGACCTGCTTACCTTAAAATTGAGCAAGCCCACTGCAGTTTCCACAAAGGGGATAAAATTCATTGGTTCTACAAGTGTTCGGTCTTTTAGGTGGTGTAAGAATTTGTCTGAAAACTAAAACTAGACAGTATGAGCTATCAGAGAGAAAAAAAAAAAAGAACAGTCTACATGTATATATAACACATCAGATTTTTACCTGGCTGTAACAACACCCCGCCCCACCCCCAAAACTTATAATTAAAAAAATTAAATCAGCTTTTAACAAGGCCTGAGATTTGAAACCACAGCATTCCCATACATTTCTGAGTTTGGAGGCTGGTTGGAAAAAAAAAAAAAAAAAAAAAAAAACCAGGCTTAGCACCTCTCACCCTGGCTTAGTGAAATGCAAATCCGCGGGCTCTGGAAAACAATGAAGTGCTGCTGTACCTGAGGTCCGGTTTTGTTTCAGGTCCAGCACTGCCATCACTGGAAGCGCTCCCCAGCCTTCTAAGTGGCATCCGTATTATTCATTACGGCACCGTTACCCTTTTGTTCAATAGGCTTTTCTTCATAATTTTTTAGCTTACCTAGGAAGGCCTTAAAAAGGAAGTTTAATTCTTTGAAGACCAAAGCTTGCCAATTTTTTCCATGAGACCAGTTCACAGCTAGCTCTGAGCTGCCAGTGGGGTAGCCCAAATTCCAAAATCTATCATCTGGAAACATACAAAAGCTCTTGCACAGATTTTTCCCCTTTCAAAAGGGGAAAAAAAAAGGGGGGGGGGGAAATCCTCAGCCCTATATTGTAAATCTATTATGTCTGTCCAGATCGAGTAATTTGCGCAGAGATAAACATATCGCAGGTAAGGCAAAAATATGTTAGTAAATAAAGACAAAAATAACATATGCATATATTTTAAATTTAAGGAATATTTGACTATTAATGGATATCAAAGGAAAGGGAATTTTAATCATCTCTCCATTCAGTCTCAGTTGGGTAAATCATATCTAAGAGATTTGCATAAATATAAACCATCAAAGACTTTTCATCTTCAAAGGGGGTTTCAAGACCCTATAAGCTTTGTACTGTAATCATCGCAGGTCACAACCCTGCAGGAATAAGGCTGCTATGGCAACATAAAAAACTAATGCTTAAGGCTTAGCATAATATTCTGACTAATAGAAAGGAAACTCATTTTAAAAGCTGGCAGCCTATTTACCAGAAGCTGGATTAGAGGTGTTATTTCCCCTTTTAGCTTCCCCCCACCACCCCTCCCCAAAAGAAGGAAAATCTAATCACCCAGATCTTGAAAAAAAGCTTTCCAGCAATTTGCAGTAACTTTACAATTAGGCCAAAATAAATCACAGCTTTCTTCGATGAAGAATTCTGCCCTTCCCATCCCTACTTTGCATCGTCACTGTGGCCCTCTTGGTAACTTTTCTTTGGAGAAGAGAATTCCACCCAAAAATGTGCAAGGAGAAAAAAATAATAATCAATGCAATTCACACGTGCGAGTGTACAGTATGGCAGGTACTATAGTGACAGAAAACAGTAAATGCAGAAAATGAGGTAATATAATAGCATCAGCATGTATTTTTAAGACTTCTATCTGATTTTTATTTTTTACGCAAAAAAAAGTAAAAAGTGCTACTGTGTTTATATTTTAGGTACAAGTTAAAGCAGGAGAGCTCTTCTCTTATTTTAAAATATTTTAGAAGTCACACGCCTGGGATTTTTGCTGTCTTTTGTTTTGAAGGTAAATGAAAATAAAAAGCACGTTTAATTAAATATTGTCTCCCTTCCTCTCCCTTTTAAAAAATTTGCAATAAGCACCAATACAAAAGGTAACGAGTGGAGAAGTTTCAATTAAATTTTTTTTTTTTTTTTTCAAAAGGAGACGATTAAATGTTTCCGGCTCGCTAAAGTGTTCATTTCAGGGAGAAAGGGGGAAAAAAAAAAAAAAAAGAAGGCGGAGGGAAAAAAAACCCACAAAGCTTGGGGAGGGGATGAAGTAGCAAGGCCTCAGCAATTCTTTCAATTCCAGTGCACACCCAATAGTGTGTCGGGAAGAATGCACACTGGTCGGGATTTGTGGGAGAATTGTCCCGCCACAAAGGAGGGAGAGTTACGCTTGTTATAGTCCAATAAGCCATGCCAGTCAAACAAGTACCCACACTAGGGACAAAAGGAAAGCAAGAGATTCTCACACAAAAGAAAACAAGTAAGCCCATCTTTTAGTTGTGCATCAGCCTCCAGGTTTTCTGCTGCACATAAATAAAAGTGAAGAGGGGGGGTGTGTGTATGTGTGGGGGGAAATAAACAGCTTCTGGGAGGCTGGGAGGCTGAAAAATCATGCCGGAGTGAATTTTGGGAGGATTGGGAAAAGGAGGCAGCGGTGTTAAGCAGAGCGCGGCTCTTTGTGTGCAAAGGTTGGGCAAAGTGAGAGGGAAGCAAAAGGCGGACTGTGAGGCAGAAGTTGTTGGGACTGGCTTGTTTTCCATGATGGAAATCAAAGTTAACGAGAGGGAAGGTGGAAGGGGACGAGGGGACAAAGAGCCCACGCATCCCACCTCCCCGCAAAACCTACTCGGTGGCAGCAAGGGCCCTGCCATTTTGGAAGCATGAATATTCATTACTGACAGGTTACGTCTAACACTTACACAGCTGTAAACCCTGAGAGGTATACTCCGGTTAATTTAATTAAATGTTGGTGGAAGGGGATGCTGTAGCTTGCATGGCGAGTGGCAGAGGCCGAAGGGGCAGAGCCATGCAACGGACGGGGCTCACCACGTACCCAACTTATTTGCTCAGTTGTACGCTCACACCCGATCTCAATGGTTTGATCAAGGTTAGATGCTGAGATTAAAACAGATCCTAATACGTCTGCCTGCCTTTCATCACAGCTTGCACGCGTGCTAGTTGCTCGGCTAGCGGTTTGCAAAAATATAGAAGTGAATGATCAAGCATTATTCCTTTACTGGCATGTTACAGCAATAATGGTATATCTAAACAAACATCCCCCTTTCTCGACAATTAAAACAATTATAGCATAATTAGGCCTATTTCAAAGTTTTCTTAAGTAATTTGACATGCCAACCATTTACATTTCAGGTTTTTATTGGCTGAAAAGTCAGTCGTGAAACACAAACACACCTGTCAGCAATTAAAAAGGAAGAAATAGAGAACTGTTCAGGAAATAATATCTGTGCTAATTAAAAACACTAGTTAAAAGCTTCCTGTTTGTTCCTCCAGTTGCCCCAAGGAGTGACCTTCCCCCCAACTCATTTTTTCATATGTCGCTAACATGGTTTCCCCATCTCCTGCTTACAATGCACGTAACTAAGGCTCACCGACAGAGGCAGTCATTTTGCTTGTTAGGATAGTTAGAGGAGAGTCAGATACTTACGCTTCTATTTTTGATAAAATACTCTGACATCAATATTGGTCCTTTATTAACTGCGGGAGAAGTAAACCTGGTTTTCTTTATAAATGCAAAGTGTTCCACGTATGCTTTTTATACAGCACATCTTACACACATTTAAATGGATGCTTTTCCTAACTACCTTAGCCAAGCAACAACATTATACAGTATTTGCTGCCTTCCTCATAACTCAGAGTCATTCATCTCTGTGCATGTATGAACTTGGCCCAACAGCTTCAGTCAAAAGCTACTGTGTTGTTGGTACTCACCCATTTTATTTCTTCGACATTTTCAACCTTTGGCAGCATCATGCTTGAAGGAAGGGTCTTGGACTGCAAAAGCACCTCTAGATCTTCTTCTGCAAGACCGCTGGACACAGAGTTTATCCTAACACACTTTTCAGCATGGCCAAAGTCAAACTCTTCAAGGGTTTTGACAACGGTCAGTCTCGCTTCTCTCTACAATACATATGAGTTTAGAGGCACAAGAAAAGAAAAAAAAAAGCATGTTTTCTATTGACGGAAAAGTGCACTGAGCAGAAAACTTGAAACGATGTGGGGAAAAAGCTAGACAGCCAGTATATTGGTGTCCCCAAAATATCTGTCATTCTTGGACTTTTAGTGAACCAGTCATCACCAGCACCCTGTAATTTTATCTTCCTTGTTTCTTTATAACTGGTAAATAAAATGCTTAGGTTTTATGTCTAAGTATTTCTACACCACCACTTGTAGGAAATGAGACTTTTGTGTCCACTAGTGCTGAACATGTCTAACAAACGCAAATCTTTATACTAACCACAACGTGTTGCACTAACCGTCTGCACTCACAAAACCAGCATGTTATTAATTTGCATAAAACAATTCATTTTTGTAATTCATCTCTATACTGCCTGGACGTCAGTATGCACAGATGTACGTATACTTCTTTGGTTTTGCTATATAAATCTTCCTTTTCTCCATGTATCCAAAGTGTATCAAAGCCTATGGTAGAGTTCACAACTCACAAGTGAAAACAATGTGAAAATAACTTGGGAGATTTTTCTTGAACCACATAAAAAGCTATTCTCCTGCTGGCACAAAATAAAATCTCCAAAGACACGCGCTTCCCATGGCCATTCGCTATGTTTGTGAATGTAAATTTACAAATCTGTTTAATAGTTGATTTGCATGAAGAATACTTGCGTGCTTTTCTGAAACAAAATGCATTTCTTGGCCTGGAGAAGAAGCAGGGAGGGGGGAAGGAGGGCGCTGGGCTCCCTACTTCCTGCCAACTGCAGTTTCAACCCCAAATTCCTTCCACTCGCCAACAGCCCCTAACAAATTTGCATTGTCAAAATGCACACTTATCAAAAGTCATTTCATTTGTGAAGAGTTTTTATGGGGCTAATAAAACTTTAAAGCTCCTGAGTCACGGAGGTTCAGGAACGACTTTAACAATATGCAGTCGCTGAATAGAGATGCTTTTCAAGAAAACAGGCAAACTCAAGGGGAAAAAATGAAAAAAAAAAATCATCAAAGTTAATATCCAGGCTAATACCAATCAGCAAGACAGCACATGACAGTAGATTTAAACCAGACGGATGCAAATCTCTGCTGGCGAGAGGGGCAGAGGCAGTTTCCCAATGTGGTCTGAGTTAAACAGTGTGAGGGAACGGTAGCTTACAGTTGTCAGGTCCGATCAGAACAGGGTCTCCCAGGCCAGTTTAAGACAGCTCTGCAGTGTACTGATTTACAGGGCTGGGACCCCCGATAATTAGGGTAAGTTTAGAAAAAAGCAAGTGATGGCTAGAACTGGTTAAAAGGAAGGAATAATGAAGCAGAAAGTTAATGAAATCTGAAGCAAACAGCCTTCAGCTTGGGGCTACTAGCCGTGTTTCTCCGAAGGCTGGGAGCATATGCCCGTTAATCGGACAGACGGGAACAAGGCGCACATGTACGCATCCCTGTGCTGCGATCAAGGGGCACGTTCAGAGGTAATCTCTGGAAAACACAACCCAAAACGTTCGAACTGCTGTGAATGGACTCTGACTGGGGCCATTAGGAAAGCCACACAAAGATGCATGCAGTTTACTACAAACACATCCAGCTGGAAGACAGCTCCGGCGCACAGCCGTCTGAAATGGTTCTTCTGAATTAGGTAAACCGAACCGTATGATGCCAATACCGGGTAATACAAATCCCCTACGTTTTCCTTCTCCGACCAGGGGTAATGGGTTTCTAGGGCTGGGCTGAAAGTTTCTGGATATGATGCAGAAGGGTAGCTTAAAAACACGCTCCAAACCAATTTATGCTTTTAATTAAAGTCAGATTATCACCGTTTCAGCACACACTGATCCAATTTGCAAAAGAAAGATCTCCCCAAATTATCCACTAAGGCAGCATCCAACTCCAACTGAAGGCACATCTCTAGCAAACTTACAGCCTAATTCGTTATGATTTTTTTCAGATTATAATAATGAGCAGTAGACCGTCTCATTAGCTATTTTTCTCCTCAGGCTGCAAAGTCCCTTCCCAAAAAAGACAGATCGTGTCTTTCTAGGTATATTTCCATACAAAACACTTATTAACAGGCTGTTGCTGTTATCAATTTACATAAACTAAATGTGCAGCCCTCTGGTACATATCCCAAAAATAACCAACAACTTCACTGAATTTATACCAACCAACAAACATGGGGAGGGGGTTGTTGTTTTTTTCCCATATTTTAATAGAAAATATGTTGCTATGTTAGTTAACACACCCATGCCATCTGTTGGGTTGAGAATTGATGCATTTTCTTAGAACCACTACATTTTAGATCTGTCTGCCTGGATACCCCAGGAATGGAAACGTTTCCCTTTCATGATAAAATACTTCTAGTCACTATAGTTTCCACATCAGGATTCAATTTTTGTTTTTAATTGTGGGACAAACTGAGAGGACCTGGCTGCCAAAGTCAGAGCTTGTGAGGGGGCTGACTTGGTGCCTACCCTTCCTACAACGGAGAAAATCCCATTGATGTTAGTGGGGTGTATAAGGTCCCCACCCAGGCTTCCAATAAAACATTTCATGGGTAAATAAAAAGATGTACTAAAACCTCTGCTAAATGTACTAAAAACATGGAGGAAAGGGAGAGCCCTTTCTGCCTCATTACGCAGGGAAACGTAGATGCTATTCCTATTGTGGGACCCTCGCAAAAGCTAAAATTTCAAGCTAGGTAAACTACTTCAGCATTGTAGCAGTAGAGAAAAAAGTAGTCCTTGATACAATAAGGTCTTTATAGTAGTGGATGCGAGAGTAAACACATTTCCCAAATGCTATATAAAGTCCCTGCCAAGAATGGTCAAACTAGAATTTTTAAGGAATGGTGAAAGACATTTTTTACCCTGTTCTTCACATGAGAACTACAACATCAGATAATACTCTGTCATGAATGAATAGCTGATAAAGAAATAAACCTGATCATTAAGTAAACGATTCCATCCCCGGGTAGCTTGGGACGGTGGTATCCCCATTGGGTCCCACATGGGTTGGGTTCTTCATCAAACTGAACAAGAGAGAAAGACAACAGAGAGCTTCATGGTAAGCAGTGATATTATTAAAATATGCTAAATTTACCACTCATGCTGGAAAACCCATTGGGAAAAAAAAATGCTGGTCAGGGTGGCTACTTTAGTATCCCTTCTGTTTGACTCTGAGGAGGACATGGGAAGAAGATGTTCGTTACCACGCGCACCTACGCCAACTGGAGAAGATAAAGGTTTCAGTGATGCAGCATTGCCGACAAATCCACTGCCACCCAGACCCACAGACACTGAAATTAAAGACGGGAATGCGCGTGTTGCCGGCTCGATTGGCACCCATTAAACCTAATAACTAACCATCCTCATGAGTTCCTAGCTCTGAATTATCAAATCTGCAAAGAAAACAACATCCGTCCACTTTTACACTCCAGTGGAAGAGGTGGTCCCTCGCGGCGGGGCTGCGCAGTCTCGCCATCTGGAGAATAAATCGAGTGTGAAGTACAGTATAGTTTGGGACCAAGCTCCGTGGCGGCAGCCCAGCAGTTAGTTCATTAGTCCCAAACTTGCGGGGATTAGTGCGGTATCAGCTCTACTGTCGGATGGGATCAGGCAGGCAGAGCGCAAGACTCGGGGTGGCGGCGAAGAAGGAGCCCCTCGGGCTTATTTATAAAACTACACACTATAAGCGCACCTAAATAGGTGCCTGTGGTAACAGTACTAGCATAGTCTCCTATCAGCTGAATCAGTACCTTTCCTTCTCTCCCCCCCCCCTTTTTTTTTTCTTTAAGTTATATGCCAAGACATAGAAATTTCCACTTCAAAACAGAAGGAAAGCCACAGAGCTGGAAGCTAAGCCACCCACTCACCCTGGACACAGTGTTAATACAGCAATAATGAAGCAAAGATGGTCAGATTAACAGAATTTTGGGGACTGCAACAGCAGACGGAAAAATGACATTTTCTTCTTTCTTTTCAAACTGGTACGATACCCCACAAACGAGTTTTCCAGCACTGTGATTTCTAGATCTGCCTGATTTTGGGGACAAAATCTCAGTTTTGCTTTATCTTTCTTGCCTAGTCTTACCTCTTTTTTTTTTTTTCTCAAGATCTTCAGGTCTTATTGTAAAGTTAGTGGATATACTTCAAGATATGTTTATGTATAGATCTCATCCTGTTAACGTCTTTTGGCAATAATTCTTCATATGGAAATGTAAATATAAGATGCGCTAAAATGGCAGGCCAGAATCTATCATCCTCATTGCCATAATAAGTTTGCATGTTTCAAATGGCAGAGGAAAAATTAATTACTATAATCACAATTCAAGTTATTTTTCGTGACAGGTCTGACATGGTAAAAACATACAATTATGTGTTAATGTTACTTCCCTGGAGTGGTTTGTTTACAGGACTTGACATTGCTGAATCTTTTGTCACTTATATTAGTGCATACCCTATGAATGCATCTCTCGAGTAAGATTTGGCAGAAGCACACATACATTATGTACCCACAGCGTTTTTTGGGCAAAATTGAATTTCTGCAGAGGGAAAGCCTGACATTTTTTACATGCTTAATTCTCCGTCAGTGAAGTGATGCCATACAGAATGATACTTCATTTAGTTTCAAATTCACAGATGAGATTGGCGAGAGAAAAGACATTTGTTTTTAAGGAAACAAAGAGAACCGTAACCACGGAGCAGAGTGTTTCTGAGAACAGGAGGCGCTTGGTTCACAAGACCTGCCTTCTACCTTACATGCATCAGGTACTTGTGAGAACAAATCTTTGAAATGGCAAATACTTATTTCTAGTTAGTCTTGTTAGACCGAAAAACTGCTGAAAAATATGCATACATTGCAAAGCCTTAAGGAAGCTGTTATTAAATTGTTTCTTATAGTTACCTTCGAGCAGATAATCAGCTGAGGAGGTTTTAAAGACTTAGGAAGTTTTAAAACACATTTTCTTTTGGTTTAACAGGGAACATGCCAAACCCACCATGTAATCCTAAAGGAAAGAAGGGGCAGGAGTGGGGAGGAGGAGGGAGAATAGGGTCTCCATCATGTATGTCAGTGTTTCTCCTCTGCAGTTGAGGCAAATGCACGTTTTGGAGCACTGCAAGATACTGATTTTTCTGCTCCTCTTTCCTGAAATCTTCAGTTTCTTTCCTTAATAATTATTTGGTCTATTCAATCCTTTTCTTTTTTTATACCAACCTTTTCACTTTGCTGAAAGAGATTCTTCATGACATAATGAGTCATCTAACTCTGTGCATCTCTAGCATCTGCTGCTTTTCTTTCTGCTAATTGTCTTTACATGCAGTACATGGTCTAGCAATGCTAAAATGAAGCAAACTTCGGTGGTCAGCATTATGAACTGAGCTGCAATTTAATTATGCTCTGCTGAGGAATCTTAATTTCTTTGCCCATTTTCCTAGAAGATTCATTTAAGGTCTAGGAACACATCAGTGCGCCTATCAACAATATTTATCCTGTATTTTTAAAGGACGAGATCTCTTAAAGCTGTTTATGAATAGCTGGGAGCTGCTTGCTGCCATGCAAGCTTAGCAAGCCTCTCCCTCCCTCTACCAGCATGGACAATGTGGATCCTGAAGCTATTAGGTGGGGTCTATCCAACATCATCAGAGTTGGGCAACTTCCATATACGATGATTGGGTTATGCCGTGTCTTGAGATGCCGTGAACGTGGGGAACCAGAGAATAAGAACCCAGCTGGCAGTTCAGGACCCAGGGCTCATGAATCCCAATAAAGCTTTAGGGATGCTCAGCTACGTAAGCACTATATTTCTGCGAGGCTGGGGTATCTGAGGATGTGTATATTAGTGCAAAAGCAAGACATTTTCACAAGTTGTGTTTAAGGTATTTTTCTGACTTGCATGTGTCTCATAGAAATCTAAACAGAGGCCAGTGGGCTGCTAGAATGAATTGGCACATAGAAATATTCACATAATATGAGGACTTAGCATAAATATCTCAGTAGCAAAAATAATACAGCATGGGGGGTGTGTGTGTGTGTACGTAAACACAGAGACCAGCTTATACTTTAAGACTATGTGTACAGAAATATTTCAAAAGCTTTTTTAATGTCAGTACTATGTACAACAGCTTCAATAAAAGAAAATTTTGTTCATGTACGTAGGCAGCTATTCTTCTGTCTGCCAACTTTTATAAACACTTACAAAAGAGATGTAAACAACCTTTCAATTAAGACAAATCAAGCTAACACTAATTTAAGCTGGCTGCAAGATGTAGTCTCTTTACTTCTTTCCCTGGCTTTCTGAGGATGCTTTTGGTTTTGTGACAGATTAGCATCACAAATGAAAATTCTTTAGAAGCATTAGTGTTAATTAGTCTTCCTGGACAGTCTGAATGAGCTGCTGCATGATGAAATGAGATCACAAAATACTCAATCTGATGTATCAATAATAAATAAAAAAAAAAAGGCTATACATTTCTTTCATCCGGCACATGAACTTAACTGTATGTTATGCTTATTTTTTATTTAAAAATATTCTACTTTAAGGTATCTTTACTTGGCATGAGGTAATAAATTATCATGGAAAATGTGTACATTTAGGCATTGTTTTTTACTTTTATAAATGTACCTTTTTGTTAATGCAGATAATGAAATACATTGCTGCCCGTCAAAGTACATCTGCTTTAGCAAACTATCAATCCCTGTTCAGCAGCTGATTTCAGGTGTGAATCTAAGTGAGATATGGATCAAATGTTTTGAAAATTGGCAAATGGGTACCATCAGAACCACCGTTTAATTACTACCTCAGTTATTTAATAAATTATTTGAAAAAAATAATTAAAGCCAAACAAGGTAAATGTTAAACAGCATGGAAAGTTAAAAGCAAGCTAAAGGCAAATAAAAGTTTATCAGAAAGAAAACAACCAGCCAGAGGCTTACGCCTGCTTGTACTGAAAGAGCCAGTGTCTGCCCCAAGCTGCTCAGAAGCCCCTAGGAACGAAGAAGGCATTAAGAAAAATCAGGTCAGCTGTGCCATGGCTTCCTTCGACCTTCCTCTTTTCTGGAAGAAACTTTTCCCAGTCTACCTGCAGTCTCAGTAAAACTAGGTGTTTCAAAGAGAAAACTTGGAACGACTGTGCATGTTTTTCGGTACCGTGCAAATACCGAGTAACAGCTCTTACCTCAGTTTTCATAAAGTGCTTTATCTGCATTGGTAAATTAGCAAATTAACATTCTGTGATGTGACCAAAATCTCACAGAATTCCCTAAGTCCAAGTGTTTACAGGTCATGTCCACAGTAAAATCATACTTGTGTAAAAAAGCTCTCGTCTTCATTTTCAACTTACATTTTAAAGTTAAGTGGTGTCACCTTTTAGACACACGTGTTTCCACACAACGGGTTTAGCATGGGATTTATGACACTAACTGGTCACTCAGGTGTCCTATGCTGAGCAAGGCACCCCCAGGAATTCCTCCCACCAGCTGGGTTCTTGCACCATCTAGGAGAGGACTTCTTCAACCTCCTCATCTCACAGGCAGTTTTTTAAAGCAGAGATTGTCTCACGTAGTCCTGCGCGCCCTTGTGAGATCATGTCATTCCTATCAATTTCTGACTATAGACCCTCTGAGAAAAATCTATACCATCAGATAACAGCTCCCAGCTTCACCTGAAGGTCTTGGGCCCCAACTGCCCACAAGGCACAACCGCTCCTTTACATCCAGACTCTCCTTTGGGGGACTGAATCATCTATTTCCTCCAAACCAAAACACAGCTGTGGTTTTAGAGATGGATCTCTCCAGGCATCATGCCCAAAGAGCAGTGTGGGCAGGACGACACCAAGTTCAGCTGCCTCCACCCTGCCCAGTCCTGTGATACTGCTCCAGCAAGGCCCGTGTACCTTCCAACGCTCACACGTGCCACCTTGCCCTACCCCAGGGCATGCAACACATGTCCTCAGCTAAAGGTTAAAAAAACCCCACGTTGATATGGCACGCTGCTCATATTGTTTCAGCTGCTGGGACTAAAGAAAGACCACCCAGAAAAACAATCATACCCTAGGTCCTTCAAAGCCCCACGCTGTGTTGTGGAGAACCCAGATCTGTGTGCTACGTATCCATCACTGCGATCGGGCTGCTCTAGAGGTTCGCCCCTCTGCAACGTGGACACAAGCCCCTCTGCCCCACTGGGCAAGGGCACCAGGGATCTCTCCTTGGATCAGATGCATTAGCATTGTAAAAGTAGCCTGTAACTGCAGTAATTACTTCCATGGGAGACTAATGTTAGGAGACCTTCAACACAAGGAAGCTTTGATCTAACAAGCTTCACACTAAATCGACACCACTCTTGCCTTCCTGCAAAGCAAACCTGTTTTGTATGTGCATTTCTCAGCCAGCGCTTACCTTAACAAAGACCCACCTCACTATGCTGGATGTTGCCAGATATCCTTCTTCTTTCTCTACCAGAAGGGCTTCCTTCTGATAGAGATCTCACTTGGATGGGTGCCTGGGGTGAGTCAAGGAACCCAAACATCCCACTCCACCCCAAATGCAGGTTTTAGTACCTCCTGCAGGCAACATTTTCTCAGATGCTCCTAATGACACGACGAAGCCTGTTACAGCTAGCTGTTCACTCTTGGCAGGGTCCCTGAAGGATGGGCAGCAGTACAAAAGCAACTGCACCCCCTTCTTTCCGCCCCCACACCCCCGAAGTGGGAGAGGGGAAACAGCACCAGAATGCCGTGTCCTGCGTGTCCCTGCATCAGCAGTGACTAGCTGAGGCAGAGACTGAGCCCTCGTACAAAGTAAGATTAACTCCATGACTCATGTATTCATGGCAAGGAGTAAGGACCTTTTGGAAATGACTTCACTTGTTTTCTGTGGTCTAAACTAAACCTGACAATGTGAATTTTTTCCTGCCTAGACCTATGACTGGTGTTAAAGGAACTGAGATTTTTCTCCAGTTTGAAAGTGGGACTTGAGGATGTGGTTATTTTCTAGGTCAAATCTCCCCTGTGTCAGTCCTATGGTTGTAGTATGGTATTTGTACATCACTGATGTATTGTGCTGGTACAATATAATAGACATCTCTATAGACATGTAGAGAAGAACTCTTAATTGTTTATTGGTATTCTTCAAAATCTTTTAAAGCTCCTCATTTAGATACTCTTGATTCCAGCAGAACAAATTCTTGGAATTTGGGACATGTCTTTCCCTAAGCTTTTCTTCAACTGTATGTTTTTTCTGATTAAATCGATTGTTTTTAAATGCTAGGTTGACTGAGAGGGTGCTCCTTAGTGGGGCTTCTGGAATATCTGCAAAGTTTAAAGTACGGTTGGTGCATATTCCCCCATAAAAGGATAAAGTAAATCAACGTATGTTTATTTCTGCAAGATCTAAGCAGTTCCTACCCTCTTCTGCGTATTCCCACTCCATGCCCCACTTACTCTCCATGCAAGCATTTCCGATGCATTCCCAAGCCAAGATGCAAACTGGATCACTGAAGGAATCACATTAGAAAAACTCAGGTTTATTTTATTTCTGGGTAGGAGAGTAGGATGTTTTTTTTACCCCAGACCATTTCGGCAGTCCCGTTTACAGCATGGCAATACAAACAACTGCATCACCGCAAGCAAGGGGTTTTGCAAAAGATGACAGTAAGCAGCTAGGAAGAGCAACATGGAAAGAGGAACTTCTTCAGCTGTTTTTGTTTTTTCCACCAGAGCCAACTAGCTAAGCACCCATCATTTCACTTGTTTTGTGCTAACGAGGAGAGTAGCAGGTAGGATTCAAGCAAATGCCTGCATCCCATAATAACAATCACTATGAGCTCCCATTCTTACATCCATATGTATTTACCCATAATGTTACCTCAGCATAACCGACGGAGGCATCTGGAAGCAGGGCACCTTCTTAAATCATCAATTACTTGACTAACAGGACTTTTGCCTTCACTTAGGTTACTCCCTCCTTAACATTTTTCCAGGCCTGAACATGTGGGCTCCTTCACCTGTGTTCTCGTTACATACTCTTAGATCTGTCCAGGTCCAAATCCGACATGGATTTCATCCACTCCATGTGGTCTGTCAGGCTTTGAGCTCAAATTCTTTATGTCTGGCTTATCAGGTATGTTCTCTTACTTCTTGGACAATGACTGCCAAATGCAATGTCAATAAAAGACTAATAAGATGGGTTCAGCTTTGGATCATTTCTTAGCACATATAATAAATGCTGGGACCACCCTGGACCCTGCCTTTGTACCGATTTAACTACTTTGAATTTCGTTGATACCAGTAACATTAAGTTGATACAAAGCTTTGGCATGCGTCTGTTCACCAAAATGCTGCTAGCAGTATAATTTATTTTCCTGTGTGAATGAACTTCATGGACAATCAGGATTTTACAGCAGTATAACTGCACTCATACAGTACTGCTGCTTTGCTTTTATTATATGAATTTTAAACAACATTGATAAAATGGAATTCAGTATTCACAAGTTTGACACCCAGTAAATTTCCATTTTTGCTCAATTTTTTTTTTTTCCCCTCACATTTTTGCCCAACTTGCTTTATTGTTGTGTAACTGCCTGGACTAAAAATGTATTTAGCAATTTTTTTGTCCCTTTGACTTGATATGAATCTCCTTCTTGATCTGAATGAAGGACTGCCAAAAAAGATCCATGAAAATGTGTCCTACTTACCTAACGAACGCTTTTTAAGGGAAACTGTTCTGCTTTACTTGCTAAACCTGTTTACGCTTTTTGACTGCCCCAGTAATAATGTGTTTCGTATTGAGAACAGAAGGTAGTTTTTTTCCCCCGAGGTGCTCAGAGACATCTTCTCCAGCCAGAATCCCCGCTCCCATCACCTGCCTCAGGTGCAGGTTAACCCTGGTGGGACTCAGGTGGTGCTCCCTTCCCTTTCCTTGGCAGTGGCTGCTCCCTCCGCTGCCAGCCTGCCACCGAGCATCGTGTCCGTCTGGCAGCCGCCCCTGCAACCTCCGGAAGCTCCCTGGCTCCATTTTCTCGTTCCAGCTGGGCACCGAGGCACCGTCCCCGCTTGCATGTTTGCGGCGCTTGCGCTGGCATGTGGTTATGGTGCTGGATACAGCAGGTCTTTCAGGTCCTTTCCTAGTTAAGGAATTTTTGCTTTTGCTTCGGATGGGGCTGTGGCCAGTATGGTCCAAAGTGTCCTCATGCCGCTTGTCAATGGTTTGCTCTACATCTAGAGAACTTCACTTATTTTCTGAGGGTAAAATACACTGTGACATCAGTGCTGTTTGCCTTTATATATCATTGAGTTCCCTACCCATTTCTCTCCCCACTCTTTCATTTGGCACGCAATCATCGAGAAACTTCCTAGGAAGTCTCCCCTTTAAAGGCAGTAGGTTTCTGCAGTACAGGTGCAGGAACAAGTCTGTTGTCCCTCTTGAGCCCACTGGGCTACTCCAATGTCTGAGGGTGCTGTACCAGGTACAACAGTACCAGAAAACTGTTGTAAAGTGTGTATCTTACCAAAGTCTCTTTCTTTTCTGGTTCCTCATTCCATCTATCACCTTCCCCAGTGGGTTTGAGACAGAGTGACAGAATCACAGAACGGCTGAGGTTGGAAGGGACCTCCGGAGGTCATCTGGTCCAACGCCCTTGCTCAAGCAGGATCACCCAGAGCTGATTGCCAGGACTGTGTCCAGACGGCTTTTGAATATCTCCAAGGATGGAGAATCCACAACCTCCCTGGGCAGCCTGTGCCGGTGCTCGGTCACCCTCACAGTGACAAAGTGTTTCCTGATGTTCAGAGGGAATGTCCCGTGTTTCTGTTTGTGCCCGTTGCCTCTGGTCCCATCACTGGGAACCGCTGAGCAGAGCCTGGCTCTGTCCTCTTTGCACCCTCCCTGCAGATATTTATGTATTTTGATGAGATCCCCCTGAGCCTTCTCCAAGCTGAACATTCCCAGCTCTCTCAGCCTTTCCTCACAGGAGAGATGCTCCAGTCCCTTCATCATCTTTGCAGCCCCTTGCTGGGCTCTCTCCAGTATGTCCATGGCTCTTGTATACTGAGACCTAGGGCATTTTCTTCCAAATGATTCACAAGGTTTAGAAGTTCTCCCTGCTATTTGTCAGAAGTCTTTGAGCTTATTAAAACTCTCTACTTATTTTTTTATTTTTGAAAAATGTTAAGGTCCATTTTAAAAAAATTACTGGTATTCAGGACTCCGGTTTATTTATTATTTTTTTAAAAATTCCTATGTCCCTTCATGCTCTCAGCATCACCTTTTCCAATACAATTCTTGTTTCCAACTGAGTGATTTGATCTTCGCTTTAAGATAATTTTTCATCTGTTGCTTATTTGGCTTTGTTTCTTCTTGACCAGGTTTCACAGCTTCAGATTCTGTGTTGGCAGTTTCTTGGCCAGTTTTCCTTTCCTGTTGACCAGATATAATCTCTGCCAGTATGGTCGCTAAGTCCTCTATCGCTGGCCAAGCAAGAATCAATCATGCTGACTCTTACTAATATAAATCTACACTTAACACAAATGTAATCCCCTTGGGAATTATCATCCACCCTAACGTAAACTTTGCCACATTTTATGAATGCTTATGAATATTAATTAATTATTCTAACCCACCTACATGCATGTTTGTAAATAGGCAGCTATCAGGATAATTAAAATAGCAAGACAAGAGTAGCAAAATGGCTTCAGTCTAACAGCTATATAAATGTGTCTATTTAAGAACACTGCTTCTGCCTGGGTTTCACAGGACAGGTCGCTGTTAGACTCCATACGCATGTGGACCTACTTTCTGGCTATTCTAGTTTCACAACTATATTGCAGAACTGCTGTAGAGCCACAGGCAGGTTGAACCCCATTGTCCTCCAGACCATTCAGGCTTAGCACAAATGCACGATCTAGCGACGAGAGCTTTCACTCAGCCAATTCTGCGTGCCCAGAAGTTCAGCTCAGCTTTTTCATCCTGAACAATGGGGAAGCAAGGGGGATAGCCTAATATTTTATCCTCTGTTTTGCCTACGTAGTCTTTGTCGACCAGCGGTTTGCGGCATTAAAGGCGAACCTCTTGCATGTAATAGCGTTCAAAAAGCCTTCCTCCTGCAGACAAGGCAATGAGTTAGAGTCACTGTTTCCTGTTATCCTCATCTGTTTTTCAAATGATGATGCCTTTTCTATCATCTATGTAACTTGTTCTGCTCCTTCTGCCATACCACGGCATGCTCTCTGGGTTGAATAAAGGACAAAATTCTGAAAATTTGTTCTGCTGCTGTCCTGCCTCCCAAGGATCAACCCCTCCCTTTGAGCTTTGCTTGTACTTTTTTCACTGCTCCCAGTCAAACAAGTTATTGAAATGTTTTTGTTTGTTTTTTGCTGTTTCCCTCCCTCGCCTTCAGTCGATGTTTGTAAAGCATTTAACACTACACCAGGCGGGTTAATTTACTGCACTGGTAAAACAGGCTATTTGGAGTGTCTTGCAACACTGACATGTTTTCAGCTTGAAAATCAGATGTCTCCATCCCAAAGGAAAGAATTCTTGCCAAAGCTTTGTTTATATCGATGCCAGGTGCAATCTGGCCCAACAGTGGTAATGACATATGAACACTAAACAGTTTGTAAAAAGCATGCTTCAAAATGAAATCTGAATCCTATATATAAAGACCCAGGTAAGAGTCTTACTAGGAATTTGCCTGGTGTAGGAAAGTATTTCTTTGTAGAAACATTAATTTGGCTTCTGGGCTCCCTTTAGTGTTATTAGTGGCTTCTGATTTCAATTTTTTCATTACAGATTGTTTTTCTTTTGCTTCTGGTAGAGTTTTCAAAGCCACAGGTTTATTGTGTAGAAATATTTTAACAAAAATTACTGTAATTACTGTATTTAATACTTTATTTTGTACATGGCTCTAGCATGTACGATTAACAAAAGAAACCTTTCCTCTTTTTGCCTCGCAGAGAGTGACTCTGATTTGGTGAAAATTAGAAATACTGTGATGCAATGCATACTGCAGCACCTCTTGAAAGGGAATTGCCAGAACTGAATTGCATCCTCTTCCTCTTAAACAAGTTCAGAATAGGCTTTCATCCCTAAAGGACATTTTTTTGGTTACTGCTGGCTACACAGAGGGAAAAAAAATGTTAAGCCTGTGTCAGAGTCCCGACCCTTAGATTAAGTAACTCCTTGCCCATAATGTGAAAGCATCAGAAACCCTGGCAGGCTGCAACTTGCATATGTTTGTCTGAGCTCTGTGATGGTCACATCCCCAGCATCACTTTGCAAACTTAGGGTCAGATAAAACTCTGGAAAACAACAGTGGGCTGACACACTGAGGGGTTTTTAAAATGTGCCCAGATTTTCTTTGCAAATCTGTATTAAAATGACACTCCCACTAACTCAGCGGCCATTTACATGAAGATCTGGCCCTTAAAACTCAATGACATTTATGTAGTGATCAGATTCTTCTCTCTTCAGAGGGGCAATGTTAAAATCAAACACCCGTTGCTGCTGTTCAGTACGTGTACTGCCATAAGGAAGGTGCTCAGTGGGATCTACATATCATGGAGGCATAGAGCTTATAATTTCCCCATAGAGTAAACCAAACAAAAGCAGTGAGAACAACAGCAATAAGAGACTATTTAACAAAAAGCTATTCATGTGCGCAACCCATTACCTCACCGCATACCTAAGTGTGAGCCACTGGCTTTGGGTTTTGTTTTAAGGAGAACTCTGAGGGAAATTTTCAGGATGCCTTTCCCATGTGTTTGAAGTAAAATCATGAGATCAGTATGCCTTTAAAATGAGAGATAAACCACTTAATACTTTAACTCAAACTTCAGAAATCATGATTCTTGAATCAGTGCCTCAGCAGAAAAGGAAAGACTCAGATTTGCAGATGGCAAGTTGCTTGCTGCAATCTGAAAGGGTCTATACTATAATGGCAAAAAATATGACTATATACACTTTCTTCCTCTGTCCATCTGCCACTGTTATAGTCTAGTGTGGGGGTGATTTTATTTAAATTTGGACTGTTTGCAGGCTGATTTCTCATTTCTGCAATCATTAGGTTTGTCACAAAAAGAATAAATAGATTTTTTTTTAAAAAAACAACTGCTGCCTTGGTGCTGTGTGACTTAGATAGTGAAATCATTGCAATAGACTCCCACTGAAGAAATCTACATACATCTGCTGCTGATCTGCATGGTATCTCATCCAGTGACTGTGTATGTACATCTATACATGGAGGGTTTGGGAATCTTCACAATGCCTGTAAGTATTTTCCTGAAACGGAAGATGGAGAATACTGGTAATGACCAGACAGACCAAGAATAATAGAAGAGAAATGCATTAATAATAGAAAATGAGTAATGCAAATGGATATTTAATTTATTAATATTTAAAGGTCGTAGGAAGAGGCATCTTGTTTTACTCACTTATTATTCACCTTCATCCAGGGACATTTTACACTAGCTTGCCACGGTTTCCCCCGCACTCATTTTGTAAGAAAAAATGTCAGTGGACAGAGGTATGTATTTATCAAGACACAGAGACATTGAAAAGCTGTCACGAACCATGACTGCAAACATCAGATCGTTCACCCTTCCCCTTGCTCAAGACTTGCCAAGAATAGGACATATAGATGGATTTTTTTTTTCTTCAGAGGGACTGGATTTGCCTAGAAGAAGCTTTTGTGCCTTCTGCCATCAAACCCTCACCCTTGCAGGGACCACTTGGTGGCCCTGCCTCTGGAGTGGTGGTCCTCATGGAGAAATCCCCCCGGCTCCGGCGGGTCCCCTGCGCTATCCTCATGCCTTTGGGCTCCCAGCGGCGCCGATGCACCAGGCAGTTGTCCCCACTGCTCTTCAGAGTCACTCCCCAGTACACCCCACTCCCCAGAAGGCGGGCTGGCGGCTGCAGGGAACGGGAGCAGCTGGCTAAAGCTGCCAGCTCTGCCAGGCTGACGGCAAAGGAATTGCAGCAAATAATGGAAATTGGCTCCTTAACATGTTAGGTTTTTAAAATGGCTGGTGACGTTACAGGATGCATACAGTGGTTTTAGGGCTTGTAGATCATTAGCTCGGGGGCTCTGAAAAATTAATATCTGAAGGCAGACTTTTCAAGGGTTCACTTTAAATAGCTTGCTCTGTGGAAATGAGAAAATATCAAACTAAAGTTATTAGGGAACGTTGATTCCCCTCTCTTTTGTACTGTGGAAGGAGTGTCAGTGTGCAAGCTGGAAACTCAAGCCCATCAGGACAGTAAAGATTTTGGCTCTGTGTTTTGCGCAAGCTGGAGGAAAACGAGGCAGCTGCCAGTAAGGCTTTATCCTGCTTTGAGTCCCATGGCAAGTCCACCAGTGAAGGGGAAGATGAGTTCGGCCCATTGCTTGGCAGCGCCTTGCAAGGTATACATCTAAGGTATAAGTCATCTGCCTGGTCTAAATACTAACAAAGTCTAGTCAGCTTCTGGATGGCCCACCTTATGTATTTTGGGGATTTTTTTCTTTTGTTTCCTTTAAAATTTAAAAGGAACTTTGATTTTGTTATCATTTGCATTCAGTATTTGCCCTCCATCAAAATGGTATTGATATAATATAGCATACATGTTGTTCTAAAGTCACTGAAAACAGCGTTGAAGAGCACTGAAGAGCACTATTTGCTGTGGATCTGAAAATATAGAAACATTAACATATTTCTTTAAATGAAGAAAATGAATAGGCAGGAGACATTTTGTTGCATGGTTCTGAAATTAGGATCTTTGTCTGAAGCTGATGTAAAAAATAAATGGGTTTTAAGCTATGTAAGATTTAAACTGTCTAGCACCTTTGTCACTTATTCTGTGTCAAGTGGCTACAGACTGCAGTGATTCTGCTAAGGAGGCTTTTCACATTCACTTCTACCAGTAGTAACCCAAGACGCGGAGGGTGGTGAAGAACAAGGGTCTTATTTATAATCTGGAACGCTGCAAAATGTATGTCTTCAAGTTTTCAGCTGAACTGAGATATTTATCTTAACAAGATCTAATTAGACCTAATTTCCATAGCATATCAATTATTTTCCTCATTAGAGTAGCTAATGCCATGTTCAGATATCATGGCAATCAAGCTTGCGATTTCTGGAAAAACTGGTTAGAAGGCTTAGTATTAAGAGTGTTTCCAACTGTGAAATTTATCCTTCCGAGCAATGCCTCCCAGTTTACTCACTTTGTTCCAGGATTCTCCGCAGCATATGGCCACTGGAACCCATTAAATAACACGAAGTAAGACAAAGTCAGCGATGAGTCAAAAATAGCTGCACTAGTGAATCGCCTTTCAAAATTCTGTCTCTAACAAGAAAAATAATGAAGAATAAGACATGCAATTAGAAGAAATTAAGGTCAATTTTCAAGCCGGGTTGCCTACGTGGTGGTTTCAAAATCCACGTTAGGCACCTCAAATAAAAGCCGTCTGATTGAACACCTGCAGCTCTTGGCAATGCACTCGCGCATATAAGGCAGCCAGGCAATTCTTGTACACAAAGTCACTACCTCGGTTTTATTTTCCACGTTACCTATAACTCCTAAAACTCCAGGCCCTAATCGTTAGGTTTGACATGTTCCTTTCTCCTCCTAAGGAGGATACCCAGTGTTTCCAGTGCATGGCCATATGTGTGCCATATACTTGCTGGACAAGTCCCATTTGCTCAGCGTGAGAGCGAAGGCGCTTTTTTTAGTACAGGAGCTTGTATTTGGCCAAATACATTGTCACAATATATTGGGATTCCTAGCATCCAGCCCGAGTTGTCTAAAAGTTAGGTGTCTGCTCTAAGTTTATTCCTAGAGTTTTTTACAGTCAATAGTGAGAGGTCGGTATACCTGGAAGGAGATTTTTCCTCTCCTAGACTAGCTGCCTAAGGCATGGAGATGATTCGTTCTTTGGGGGCACCCACCTCCCTCAGCCGAGTATGCAGGGAGCCTCGGCAGCTAGTTGAGATGAAGGACCTTCTTCCTAGAGAGCGGCAACAGGCAAGGAGAGTCTCACCTCGGTGTTTGCGGGGCTGGTGGCTCCTATCCACACGCAACGTTTTGCTAATATGAAAGGTCTAACTATAGAGCTTTGCTGCTATAAGAATATCACACGAACAGTGGATCTTCAGGACGAGCTCAACGTACGGTTGTACTGACAGGCTGCATGGCTGAGAGCATGGAGATGCTTTCATTCACAGCTATACCTTCGCCAAACGCTAGCCAACTACATGTACTTCCTCTCATTTAAAATACATCCAGTGCTCTGAATGGGTGCGTCTCAAATGAGGCATAGGACATATGCAAGTTCTGAATAAACTGAATTCTTTATCTGATGCATTTTGAAGCTGTGTAGTTATTATTATTTGGTTACTTTTGTATCCAACTCCCTTCATTTGCAAGTAAAAAGATGCTTCATTTGGCCATCTAAATAGTATATTCAAACAAAATATCCCAGGAAATAAACAACTGTGCTCTTCTGACCTGGGATATGAACAATAAAAAGTTACCTAGAGTCCACAGACTGTACGTACTGTGTCTGTTCCCTTATACCTAAGCATGTCTATGAATTTAGTGGGCATATTCAGGTATAATGCAGCTAGGAATCTGGCCACATAACTCCTAATTGATTTAAAATTATATGGATGGTAACGGTGCCAGAAGACAATTTAGTTTGCTCTCTTTCATACTGAGCTGAAGTTGTTTGGTTTTCTTAAAAGAAATAAAACTGATAATTGTCACTACAGTAAGTAAATATGTCTGAATACATGCAGAAAGCAGATCTATTGGGTAAGAAGGTTACAGAATCTCATTTTGTGGTCCATCTGCTCCCTCTTTGCTTCCCAAGCCAACAGACACTAATCTGGGATGAAGAAACTGACAGGACATGGGGGAGGAGTAGACGGTCACGATTCCGACTCGTTTCAGGTTTTTGATATACGTGCTCATGCCATTGTGATATAATAGAAGGAAAATAATGCAGTGCAGTCAGGAGGACAATTCAAACAATTACGTATTACAGCAGCATTTTACTGTTCAAGACTTTCTCATCATTTCAGTGCAATTTATATATTTTACCTCTGAGACCTGAGCACTCAAAATTAGCGTTCAAGAGGAAAAAGGTGCATTGCCGGAAAAGACTGTTAAGCAGATCATAAGCTGAAATAAACAGTAAAATAATCAGATCGAGCTAAGAAAATTGTCCAGGGTACTCCTGTTGGATTTTTTTTTTCTAATTTGCATTTATGCTGATGGTCTTGAAGAAAATATGAACTCACTCCAATAAAAATTTTCCAGCGACCCTAACATGAAAAAAAAATCAAAAGCGGTGCAAGAGGATGAGAATTAAATACAAAAGAGCTACGGATAAAAGCAAAATTCAAAGCCACGGACCGTCAGTGAGAAAGACAAAGCCGAAGTGGCAGTGTGGCTAACCAGGGATGGCAAATGAGAAAGGGATGTGCTATGTGACTGTGCAGTAGTAAAAAACCAGCCAATGGAGCTGTATCATGTCACCTCCATCTCTGTGCAGCTCAGCAACAACAGTACTGCCAGTCTTTATTTCTAATTCTGGGTACTTTGTCATCAGAAAGACCATAATAAATAGAAATAAGTTTGTATGGAAGCAAGAAGGAGCGAAGTAAAAAAAAGAGATAAATATGTATTGTTTGGCTTAACTGTAATTAAGACGCAAGGCATGTACAAATAATTTAAGCACATTAACACTCCACTGAAAGTGATAAGTTCTTGACCGTGGTAAAAGAGAAATATCACTAGCATTTTGGATAAGTACTGTGAAGAAGTTACAAAAAATAAAGTTGTTGTCAGTGGGAAAGCGTGTCTCGTGGTTAAAGCACCTAATCCAAGATTTTAAAATCATTTTAACCACACAATGCGAAGCACTGACACAGCGTACGGTCCCTCTGCCAGGTGAAGGCTGTTCATACTTTCTGGAAGGGTAACTTTAGCCCAGATCAGAGGCTGTGGACCTGCATAAAAATGACTAGACTTCCCTCAGCTAACCATGGACTTTTCATGGGTCCCTTCTTATCCACTTTGTACTCCCAGTCCTCCAAAGCTACCTGGTTGTCCCGTGGACATGGTTGCCTTCCCTTATCTGCAGGGCCATGATGATTCATGAGGAAGCTGGCTTAACTTTGACCTTTTCTTTGCCCACTGCAAAACACCTGAACTGACTCAATTGCTCCCAAGACACCGCAGCTCAAGTCAACCACACCAAACAGTAGCACCAGTGTCGCTGGTGGCCCCAGCCAAACACAATGGAGACTGTGTGCTGACAGTGGTATTGCCAGGGAACACCAGCATTTTGTCAGGGCACTGCATGCACTTGGGTTGTGGAGGCAGCAGCCATGCAGGGACAGCCAGGGGGAGCTCAGGACATCACCATGCACATGCTGTGTGGATATTTTAGAACACTGGAGCAGTAGACAGTCAAGGGAAAGCTCTGAGCTAAGCCTGTGAAATGGTCAAGCGCAATGACAGAAGTTCAAGGTCAGCTCCACAAGGAGCTTGCCTGCATCCAAATGAGGACACAGACACAACTGCAAATGCAACAGGAGGTTCCCTGGAGAAGCAGTCATCCTTTGACTGAGGACAACTCACTTCATTCCAAAGAGGTTAATGACTACCATGGATGGAGAAGAGATGACTGGAGGGAACCTCTCTGAAGCATTGGTTTCCCAAGATATCCAGAAATTGGCTTGACTTCCACGTCCCTCAGTGTGAAAGCAATGTTTGGAAGCCCTTTGTTTCATGTTTTTTCTGGGCATGCTGAGAAGTACTGGGCAAAAAGGTAACTTTTTGCAGCTCTGTTCTCTCACACATGCATACGCAGACCTACATAGCTGTCTCAGCCTTGCATACTCCCAAACAGCCCTCGCTCTCACCCTGGGTCTAAACTTTCCAGGGTCTAAGGCCTTTCTCCTTATGGGCTCCTTGGGGCTCTCTAAGGTCATGAATCACATGGTATTGATTCTGTGAGAGCCAAGAATTTCATGCAGCAAAGCCCATACATAATTACAGATCATCCTCTGAACTTAATCTAATGCATCAGGATTTATAAAAATCAAACCTGAACTTGAGATAACAAAAGGGATTCCCAGCACAGCAAGCTTTTCCAGAGAAACCTGCGCAGATCTCTGCTCTTATGGTTTAATGCACTACAGGCACAGTGTGCAATCACAGAATAAGGGTACGCTTAGCATGAGCGAAGATGCACATTCATCAGCCTAGAATAGCACGGATCCAAGTCACATTCCCAAGTCACATCCTCTGATCTGTATGGTGCCTTCAAATGATCAGAGTGATCACTAGGAAGTCAATCTAAGCTCCCTCTGCTCACTCTCCTGTATTTTGGAAGCTGGTCTTGATCCATTCACCTTCCACTGAAGCTGTCAAAAATTCTCTGTTCCCAGGAGTATGAAGAAAATAACTTTCTCCTTCTACCTACACTGGATCAGGGATCCCTGGAACAAGAGGCAGTGTCTTTGTGTTTAATAGTCCTTGATTGGATTCTTTCATGAATATGCTCTGTTGCTTTTTGGACTGATGTTCATTTCCACACTACCGAGAGGGAAAAGAGCCTAACTATGCATTGTGTGAAACTGAGCTGCTTTTCGATTTGCTTGGAACGTGCCACTTGATAATTTTTCTTGTTTGAAGCATCTTGGCATCCGCAGCCAAAGCCAGACAACTCAAGGACACAGCTGGTCCTACAGGCTCTAGAGAAAGCCTGGGAACAAAACCAGGGCTGCGGTGGTGAGAGAAGACTCAACAGAGTGAATGTGCAAAATCAGACTTGGCAGAGAAAGCCACCATGAGTGTGGAGCACAGCCAGGCTTCAGTGGGCGCCTCGGTGGAAAACTTAAGGGCCTTTGTCCAGGACATGATTAGCAGAGGTCAGCTAATGAATAATACAGGAACAACACTTTCTCCTCCTCAAAATCCCATGTCCAGCCTTTAGATCCCACCTCTTGATGCAGCTGGAAAGCCCACTGCAAGCAAAGACTGCTTTGACAACCCATGTGTCCATCACCTGCAGAAAGTGAGGGCCAAGAGCTTTGCTGGCTTTCACTCTGCAGCCCTGAATGTTTGGTAGCGTAGCAGAGAAAGCTGAGCAGTCACCGGCTTCCAGGTGGCCATGGCAGCGTTTTTCTTCCTACTTTGCAATGGGGTTCATCAGCTATGAACGTGGTCCTTCTCAACCTGCAGCTCTTGCTCTGCTGCTGAGCCCTCACTGTGCTGCTGATGGACCTCCTGTCCTTGCCCCTTCCTGCAGGACAGACACCAGGGTGTTCTGTAAGCCCAGTTCCACTTGCAGCCTGTCCCTGTGGATGGTCTGGACAGCCCAGGAGACGGCACTTGAGGCTGGGGACTCCAAGCACAGCCCTGCTCCCATTTGTAGGGTCTTTGCTGTCCTCCAGCATATGCTTCTGCGGCTTGTGAGCTGCCAAAAAGCAAATGGCATCCCAAAAATGGCACAGAGTTTCTCTGGCAGGTTATCTGATGTGCTGGCCAGTGCTCCACACTGCAGGGGGTGAGCAAGCCAAATGCAACAGGGCAGGGGATGTCATGCACCAGACCCGTGGCCCACGCTGGCAAAAACACTGTCCCACGTCCCCTGCTCTGCTCAGCGGAGGTGCCTGACCTGGAGCTGCATTCACTGACTCACTAGTGCGTCAGATCCTGCAGCGCTGGCCTGGGACTGATTGGCTTGGGAAGGAATTGGCTATGGAATGGTGAGACCTGACAGGTGGCATGCAGATGGGAAGGAATTAAACCCTATCGTTTGCCGCTCCTTGATTCACTGCAAATTCCTTTCTGGGGAAGAAAAAAAAAATCATGTCTTGTTCTAGACCAGAGATTTGGGTTTGGAAGATTTAAAGGCTAAACATACCCAAAAGCTCTCGAAAAATTCAAATTCTACTCCTCTGCACGTCCATCTTGGGACCCACCTTTTGACAGAGCCCAGCATTAGACCTATTAGGTGATTTCTCTTAACTTGTGGCTCTTCCTTTTCTTTTACCTCCACACAGCCACTTGCTACTGCATATCTTGGTTCAAGTCCAGGTATCTATCCTGAAAACAGGATGCGTGACTTCTAAAATCCAGGCAAATCGAAGCATTGGAAGGATTTTCTGCTCATGTTAAATTACCAGATGCAGTAACTTCTCAAGAAGGAAGCAACGCCAGCCAAATTAACATAGGTGGGTAGGTTGAAGGAGCTAAGTAATCCATCCTGACCGGGCAGACCTAGAAGGAACTGCTGCCAACCACACATGTAAGAGAAACTAATTGTCGTAAACTGCACCCTAAACACAGTTATAAACAGAAGTAACATGAAAATATGGATGTTCAGATTAATGAATTAAAAGCAATGACAATTTTGATTGGCTCATAAAAAATACAATTAATTTTTTTTTCTGCAGATAGTTCAAAATATGCAATTTGTAAAGGAGAATCCAAATAACCCTATATGCTTTAGGTCTAATACATTTAGCATCAGCCTAATTTAAGAGATTTAAACAGAGCTTTACACAAGTGTTGGAGAAGAACCCAGCCCTCTTGGTTCCAGCCCCCACGGGGGCAAGTGCTGTCCTCTGCCCAGCACCAGACTCCCACCCTTCCCACCAAAATAACATTTGCTTACTAATGGCTCTTTCTCCAAAAGGTGTAAATGGGCCCTTGTTTGAGCTCGTCACAGATTCAGCTTTATTCTTTTATCTACAGTAATTTGGAGATTTTTTTTCCCTGCAGATAGTTTCTATGTTCCACTCGCTGCTATTCGCTAGAGAAAGTCTCTTGGGCTTTTTGCCCTTTGTATTTCCTCTCTTCTTTCATGTGGAGAAGACTGCCAACGTGGGATTTGCAAACTGCTGCCAATATGGGATTTGTGCTGCTGCGGCTGCCAATCTTTAATTTAGCATATGTATAAAGCTAATTTTTGGACACGATGCTAGTGCCTGGCATCTCTGCAGGAGTCAGCCAGGTTGTAATGTTTGTATTGTACTGCACTATAAAAAACAATAAAAAGAAAATATAAAGGAAAAAGCCTTTTATCTCTAGCTTTATAGCTACAGATATGGTCTAAATACTTGTATTCTCCCTCTGCATCTAAAATTCGCTTCTTCCTTTCTGTGCCGCAGCTCTTTCTTTTAGATTTGCAGTTTGTGTTGCCTGCAGTAGGAGCCAATGATAAGGCTCCTGCTCCCTACTGAGCATATCTTCGTATTAAAATGTATAAATGCAACTCTTTAGCGGAAGCAAAAATGACTAGTCTCCCTTTAATTATATTTAAACTACACAGCCACATGCGCGAAGTAATACTTTCTCCTTTTTTTATTATTTTAATACAGAGAGTCGGAGAAGAAAAATCTAACCGTTCAGGAAACATCTTTCTTACAGAAAACATAAGCTTGACTACCCTTCTTTGGCAAGGACATCTGCTGTTTGGGAGGAGGTTCCTGCAGTGAATCCTCTAAAATACGGTGCTGCCGTTCCGGCCCCCGTGGGGGAGCGGGAGCGAGCCGAACTCCGGCTCTGGGAGGACCCCGTATGGAGGACCCCACACAGTCCCGGGGAGCTCCTTGGCCATGTCCCTGGATCGGGCAAAGGGGAAAGCCGCCTGGAAAGCCGGGTCCGCAGGGTGGGCAGAGGGGAGTCGCTTTACACTGCCCTGTGATGGTGGCTATAGCAGGACAAAGGCCATAGTAGGGGGTTACAGCTCCCAGTGGTCCTAGGTGGATTTACTGATGAGTTTATAGGAAGACATGGATTTATGGGAAGAGTCTCCAGTGACATTTTGCAGATCTTCCTTATGGACGGGATTTACTAAACCTTTACCTAAACCTATTCCAGCCCTTGTACTTGAAGGATGGACGTTCACCAGAAGAAGCCCAGGCATGAAGGAAACTCCAGAGAACAGGCTGTGGTTTGGAAGAGCATGGCAGACTGCGACAGTGGTGAACTAAGCTAGTGACTTAAAGTAGGGCCCACTGAATGCATCCAGTTCGAGCACCTTTCCCGAAATGCAGAGGAAAAAATCATCGGACAAATGCAGAGAAATTGGAGGGTTTTGCACATTTACTTTTTACAAATATTTAATCTTCCCCTGGGCTGCAGAATCTGTTTTGATTTCATTTTTTTATCAACAGAGATGTTTGTAATTTCTTTTTCCATGATGGATATTAGATGAAGGAAAATATTGCACTGTCCTGGCATCACTTTTTCATTTTAATTACTGTCATTTAAATTACCCCATCTACAAAAGTCCACAATATAGCGTTGACTACCCAGTAATAGAAGGTAGTTTTTCCACACGGCTAGAAGGAGATCTCCTAGCTTGCCTACTTTCACAGCAGCAGTGCCATGTGCCATAATGAGACAGGATTATTGTTGCAACTGCTCTTGAAGGCCTCTCTCCCCAGGCAGCCGAAGAATGACTGAGTCATGCAGGTGATGCATTCGCTGTAATGAGACGGACAAAACCCCGAAACCCACATCCAGGCCTCCGCTTGATGCAGAACAATCCCCCATGTACCCACGCCTCTGGTGGAGGGGAGGGCATGGGGATGGGGCGGTGAGAACAAAACCACTGATGCTGGGAAAAACCAAATAGATAATATTTATTTAGAAATAAAAAGGGGGGGGTTGTCTAATGCTAATAGGCACTGCACAGTCATGCAGAAAACCCAGAGTTTGATTTCTAATCCTGGCGTCTTGCTCCCCTGGCTGGCGGGGAGCACGCGCGGGGTGGAAGGAGGTGCCGTGCATCACTCAGTGGCAGCCCCTCCGGCTGCCTAATGAAAGGGGCTGACAGGCTTTTATGGGAGACCCATCCAGCCCGCCTTGGCTGGAAGGATGATGGCCTTGGCACGGAGCATCGCGCCACAGGAGGGGACTTTTTCCCGGCTTTATAAACTCTATCCTTGAGGCCCTGTGTCGCTGCCAACTTCTTCTGCCCAACGCAGGACTGTCTAGGACTCCCTCTGGGGCTCATCCGCCGGTTGGAGAGGCTGTTATTGAGAAACACAGGATACACTCTCGCAGAGCGCGCCGAGCCTGGACCACCCTCGCTGAGCTTCCCGCACCTGCTGGCCGGGAGACCGAGCATCGGGGCTGGGAACGGTTGCAAGAATAGTACCATTGATAGGAAGCAGAAGTGCAAAACAATTATAGATCTTGTGCTAGGAGTTCGCGAAGGGGGTGGTATTGTGAGGAGCCCTCTGTAAGTTAGAAACCGGCTCTATTCCCAGCGCATCAGTGCATCAGAAAACCCCTACTGACAGGCACCTCAGAAATATGGAAAGGATTAGCACTCTGAATGCCAGGATGCTGTCCCCAATGTTGCGCTCATGTTAGCAGCTGTGGTCCGAGCCTCCCACCCTCTCCTGTCCTGGGGGTGGCAGGAGGAAACGCTGTTATCTTTTCAGCGTCAAGTGTAACTGGACAAACATGGGACAAACTCTATTTTATAGACCTCCACGCAGCTCTAGGGTTACAACGCAAACATGAATTTCCAATCTGTAGTGGAGAAAGGGGAAGGATTTCTGCACCTTCGCTTTGCAAACTCCTCTCCCGGGCGCCAGCCTGTGAGTGCTGGTGACTGCACTGGGGAGCCATTCCCGGTGACTAAGGTCTTGCTTCCTCCGAAAGTACCCGCTGTGGTTTGGATCAGTCATTTGATTTCATAGAACGCAGGGTTGCCCTCTGCTATGAGCCAGTGGCATCTGAAGCTACTGGAGAAGTAAAGCAAGCAGTTAAGGATGTTTCAGGCCCGTCTACCAGGATAAAACCCACCACAGGTTTTGTTTCGCCTGTGTCTGGCCCTTCTCCTCTGATTAAATCCCATGATTTATTTGGTTTGCCTGATGCAGGCAGAGCCCAGGAGCCCTGTTTTCCCTAAGAAGGTATCACACAAGATCATGCAAGCACTGTTCAGCCCCAAGACAAAGATATTATCCCTGGACTGAAAGCACAGGCCAGGGCCCGTGTCCGATCAACCACTGGTGACTCCACTAAACCTGCCAGAAAAGGGACTGCCACCAAGGGTCATTGCTGTCAGAGAGTTAAAATCTTTGACAGTGCCAACCAGGGATAAATCTGAACCGAGGGACAAGTACTTAAACTGTATGCTGCATCACAAAACCCATTCAGAAGCCTACACAAAACCCAACCCAACCAAAACAACAACAAAGAGCTTTTCGGGAGGTCTTGGTATGACCTCATCATTGACCTGCTGATTCACCATTCAGTTGGGCAAAGGATTCATATGACACTAGTCTTTCCCAATCATGTGAGAAGGGTACCAAATAAAATGGAGTCGCTGGTGTGAAACATGAAATTATCCTCTCACATTTCATCTGTCAATTATTTCACATCAGCAAGCAAGGAAAACAGATGTAATGAACAGCTCATCATTCAAAACAATCACTCACTAAAACTAATTCCCTCGCTAAATATATTCAGGGGAAGATCAGCAATGGTTAGATTTACACACAGTGTGAATCGAATTCACTGGCCTGTTTTTTGCGCTGGGCCACACCAGCCCAGCTGCACTCCACACCTCCGCTCCGAGGGTCCAGGCAGCTGCCCACTCCCAACCCATGCCCCCTCACTGTACGACAGCACGTCCAAAGGCAACCCTCGTTAGAAGCGCAGTGCCTTAATGTCACTTACTCGATATCCTGGGCATCTACCTCTCCTGGTGTACCAGTGCTCAAGAAAAATTATCTGAGCGGGACAATAAAATAGCCAGGGCAGGAGAGAATCACAGTACCATCACAGTATGTCGAAGGGAGATCACAATCAACAGTGAAAGCGAGGGCACTTCAAACATGGACGATACAGCTTCATTTCAAAAACAACTGATGTTCCTAAAACAAATCCATATTTAAGAGGCAGGTGGACACCTCAATTTCTTTCCATCTATTTTCTTCAAGTCTTAGCTCTTTACAATCTTTGCCATCCTACCCACGTCTGACTTTAGGACTCCTAAAGCCTTAACACTGCTGACTGTATCTCAGTGTAAGAAATACCTTAGAAATTGCACAGATGAGGTAATTATCACTGCAGACTGCTATTTAAAAATGTGTTACTATGACTAATGGGGGAAGAAAAAAGGGTATTTTTTATTTCTCAAAATATGGCACACGCCTCTATAAAAGGTATTCAACAATTAAATGCAGAGTTTTTACATATAGCCCTTTGCTGATGTGAATATTAGAAATGGACGCTATATGGTCAACGGAGCACTGCTGAAGCACGGGCAGTCACACAAGAGTGACGTCTCCCATCTAATCACACAAACACGCCAACAAACAGTGGCACCTCGGTGGTCTGGTTCCTCACTGATATTTCAGTTGTTCGGCTGCCACAGCCACAGCCACAGTGAATTTTGAATTAAACAGTAGTGCTCGGCGATGCTGATGCTCGCAGTCAAGCATATCTTGATGAAATTAGAGATGCAGAAAATATTTTTTGACAGAGTGCACAAGCAAAACAGCCAGAAGTGCAGCCAGTTCGGTGCGAACGGCTCGTGCAGAGAGAGAGACCGGTGAGATGTTGAAAATTGGACTCTCTGATTTTGGCAGGAAGTGGCGAATTTTATTAGCAATCTATGCTGCAAACATAACTTTCCGACTATTAACAGTTTTTAGTTGCCAAAAGAAAAACACAATTTCTAATTGCTTCTCAGCTCTTACATTTTACAATGGAGAAAAAGAGGAAAGCAAGCAAACTTACATCTCCATTATGTAAAACATATGATAGTGGAGAATACAGCAGCATTCCAGTTTAACAAAATCTTCACAAATGTAAACACTTTACAATCTTCTGTCCAAACCCAGCACCTGTAATTCCACAACAATTTTGCTCACACATATTAAAAATGTGCAGGAAAATTTTGCAAAGCATCGTAAATTAAATAGGAATTGGTAAAAATAGGACTGGTTATTCTTACTGTTGCTATTTATTACCTAGCGTGCGGGGTCTTAGAAGTCTAAGGACACTTTGCTTCCTTGAAGAAACACGTTGTATTCTGATTTTCCTTTGAATTCAACAGAATGCAAATTTTAAATTATTAGTGCAAGAGAGAGCAGGATTACATCCGTCCTGTAAAGCACCAAACTCCACCTGTTTTAATGTATTTCTTCCTAGCCCAGAGGGAAAATACAGCCTTTTTGGCTCTGTGAGTACCACCATGATCACTGAGCAGAGGAAATTGCTATGAAACAACACTTTAAGTGTCTATGACTTAGAGGTTTGGATGGGCTAAATGAGACTTTTAAAGCAGTGTGTCTAAACTCCATTGAAAATACTCTCAGCTTTTTAGCAGGTCCCCAAAGGTTCACTAGGACACAGGATGTAAAAATTAGTAGCTAGCTCCTTTGCAGAGAAAGGCTGGCAAGCTGGATGGGGAAATATCCTTTAGTCATAGCGGGGAGAGTGGCCCTTGGGGAAGGGCCCAGATGGACTTGGCTCCTATGGTCAGCTACATCACCCAGCCAGAAACACACTGCTTGTCACTAAAACCAAACCAGCTGTTCTCAACCACAAGGTTATATATTTATTAATTGCAAAAGTGTCATTATCCAGTGCTCTGATCATGCTAGCTAAGAAGACCACACATGTAAGCTTTCCAGCTGCATTAAAAAAGCATTGATTAGTCGCTCCATGAGGTGAGTGGGGACATTCCCTGCCCTGCCTTGCCAGAACATGGGTAGCATATGTGCTAGCTTGCAGAGGACGGGGTCTTGAAAATGGAATACGAATTCTTCTACACGTCCTTACTGGAGCCATGGATGTTGGAGAGAAGATAATGGAGAGCTGAGCAGTGCCAGATGTGCAACGGTTCGAGACTCGTGCTGATGACAAAGCTAAAGGAGTGACACTGTGTATGGGCACGAGGCAGGAGCGAAGGGCTCAACTGCGAGCTCCCTGGACTACAAAGTGCCAGTTAAAGCACACAGCTGCAGACGGCCAAGCTTTTGTGTCTGTGGCTGGGCACAGCCAAGCACACGTGGCAGTGGAGGCTCACCCCGAGACCTTCCAGGGCCCTGGAGGCTGCCTCCAGCATCGCCACGTGGTAGCCTTGGGTGACCGGTGCTCTCTTTCCCCTCCACAAAATACCCTCAAAGCAGAATGGAAATGAAGTTCAGGTGAAACGGATGAGCAAGAAGCACCCCATCCTCGTAGGAAAAGCACCAGGCTCCAGCCCCTGGTAGGACCCGGGCACGGGGGCAGAGCCGACGTTCCTCTGACCGGGAACGCTCGGGTCTAGCTCAGCTCTCGCTTGCAACCAGGGTCCCCAGAGAGCACGCAGAGGAGCGAGGGGGCAACGAAACCCAACCTTTCTTTCTTCCTTCTACCAGACACGTGCGCGCATGCATTTCGAAGCCAGCCCCCGGGAGATGCAGCGACCATGACAGCCTTCGCACGATGCGCCCCGCCGGGCGCCCGCTGGGCCGGCGTGGCTCTGCACCCACCCCTACTGCTAGCCCCCTCGCAGTGCAACAATTTACCCTTGAATAAATTAGCAATAATTGGAAATCCACTTCACTGGACCTTACGCAGCATGACTAATGTGACTCACTTTTTAGCTCTGTTCCTTTTGTGTGACTACTCAGCAAAGAGGGTGCCTTAGAAAAGAGAAGAACCAGTAAACTTTATGCTGTGGAAAAAGAAATGACAGTCTCTGAAGAGTGATATAAAGGTTTAATGGGTGCTTTGGATGCACAAGAAGCAAGTGTTTTAAGAGTACTGTGGGGCACAATGCTTCTACTGATGGCTTTTTTGCCTTTGTATCCTTGTCTTTACCTTTTAGATGGTGCATGTTAATTTTGGTGGCACAGAGACAAGGCTCAGAAAAGTACATTGCTGCAACAAAGGGAATACAAATCTGCAGAGCACAAATAATTTTGAAAAAAAACAAGAGACTTGTGCTATTTACTAGAAACATTGCAGGGGTTGGGTGGGCTGAGAGTCATCTGAATCTCAGCCTTTGTCTTCGCCTAGATCTCTTAAGAGAATGCGGTTAAGCCATTTAAACCCCTCCTTCGTGGAAAAAAAATCATATTAAAGGATATTTAGAATGGAATAATAGAATAATAATGGGATAAATGAATAATAGAAGATATTAAGAATATTCACTTACAGTGAAATTACAGCATAAAAGGCTAACATGCCAGAAATGCAATTTTTAAAAAGTGAGAATGTAAACATTGTTAATTCTGGAGTGTCACATACTTCAGTTTTCTTTCATGACCCTATTGAAGCTCATTGTATTGAGCTAATTGCCAGGCCATTTTTTTTCCCCCAAAGTAAAAGGAGGAATATTCAGCATATAAATTCCTGTGCAAGCCCTGTAATATAGCACAGCTACCATATTCAAACAATTTGGCAAACTGAGCACTCACAGTAACTTGCAATCTGGTATATGAAGTAAGCACCATGAATTACAATACAGAATTTGTGACACAATCAGTGTGGGTTTACTAATGTCATAAGAAAATGCCATGTTTAAATATTTATCTTTTGGTACCTGCCAACAGGTATTTTCCATTCTAGGGGGAGTACTTTTGTCTTAATTTATGCACATAATTCCTGTAACATGAAGCCCAGATATGCATGCAGAAGGAAAGAAAAATACATCCCTGTAGCTACGATTTTTTCTAAGACATTAGTAAGACAAGTGTTTCACAATTTCTGTGCAGGATCCTTAAGCAGAAATTGTGGTGCATGAAACAATCCCAATTTCCAAGGAAAAAATTATAGCCTTTCATTCTCATAGCAGCATGTAACTAAGGTTTAGATGAGTGAACAGATGCATGCAAAAATCAGCCATGAGAATGGAAAACATTCATTTTCACAATCTGCTAAATCTGCTAGGTATGCATGAAACGGAGCCAAAGAGATCTCCAGCAGAACGCAATGTCACAGTCTTGGCACAACGGGGAACTTTCTCAGATGCTCCTCGTGCCAGCACTGGCACTTGTACTGTACAGCTGTGTTTAGAGATCACTGAAATATACTGGAATCTCAAATAGTTAATAATATGACTGCTATTAAAATATATTCTCTCCACTTCCCACTTTTCCAGGAAATTAGATGTGATTTTTTTCTTATTATTGCAGCTACCGCTTTACATGAAGTAACAAGTTCAATAGAGAGATTTTCCAAGTGCGTTTCCCTCTGCAACAATGTAAGTCCCTTATCAAACCCTTTCAATGAAAACTCCATGGTGTTGCCTTCACAGCACTTACATGACCCAAGCTTAGTGACCTCATGCAATGCTGAAAAAGATCCCAAATTTTGTATGATTTTTTTGTATTACTGTTCTTCTAAACTAGGGTAGAAATGAGCATATAATTAGACTGGGTAGATTAGATTGAATTAAAGACCATAGTCAAATCTTCTCTTAAGTAGTAGTTTCTCAGAAATAAGGCTTCTGAATTTTCAGGGGTGAATTATATGTCTTATTCTGTTGAAATGTAGATCTTATCAATTTAACTTCACAGCTGGTGCCCGGCCTCCAAAAGCCTGACTCTCTAAAGCCCAAAGAAAGCAACTGGATTGAGCACCACCCTGTCTCATTTTAGCACGTTGAAAACAAGGGCCGTGGGCAAGGAAGAATATATGGAAAAGCAGGAAGGGAGGAGACCGTTCCCTTGAGCTGCAGGCTTCATCTGACAGCTCCTTTGTGCCTCCTCTTGGCGTGGGAGGCTCAGGCCCTCACATTCCTAAAGAAGGCACCTTTAATCTCTTTCCCCCTAAACAGGATTGCTCGGAAGCGCTTGGTTTTAGCAGCACCTTCAGGATGAAGACCTTTTTCTGAAGCGATAGGAGAGGTTTTCTGCAGAGGTAGCGTTGTTTTTGGGTCTTCTGACCAGAGTCTTTCCCTTTGGAAATCTGGCAGCTTCACACAACAAGGGGAATTTCATAGCTTATCTTTTGGGATCTTGGATCAATTTTAATAGGAAAGAAGCATTAAAGGAACTTGTCACATGGCTCCTGGAACCACATGGAGAGTCAAGGATGTCTCCGTGCTCCAAGGCTGCCGCTCAAGCACTTGCATTTCTATTTCTTGGCAAAAAACGCATTTATGTACTCACTCAATTTCCAGAACAGGGTGAAAACCAGATGCCCTTCTTTGCACCACACAGCTTACTCCCTGGGATGTCTACATGAAAGATACTGTGATGATGGGGTTTATTTTAAGGAGGTGGTTGATTGGTAGCCTACAGTGTTGCCCTTTTCATGCCACACTCTGGAAGGAAAAAAAAATTAGCTATGAAAGGAGGTGTGCTTGTGCCAAGGCACTCTATGAAGTATACCTTCCCTCTGATCTATGACCTGGAATCGGTCCCCAGAGGCAGGGAGGTAGATGCTGCCAGGACGGCCCTCGGACTGCTTACAAAACTCTGCTGGAGTCCTGACATGAGGAGGAGGAAAATGAAAGGAGTAGTTTAGAAAAAAATACTTTTGTTTAGGCCAGATCTGTGACCTGTAAAGCTGTCTCAAAAGGGGTACACAGCCTCTATCCTTCCTTCAGAGGCTCCATCAAAAGGAATGCCTGGAATCTGCAGCTCCGTGCAGTGTAATGTTTCACTGTGTACTCTTTCCTCTTTGTTAAGCTCCAGAAGCGTGCATTACAATTTTGTATCTTCTTCAGTGATTTATTTGTCCTTTACTGGGGTATCCCTCTTTCTTCCCATTTAAGAAATTTCCAGGGTAATTCCTCAGCACCAGAAGAACGGACAATTTATTTGTGTAAATCAGATGCAACACTAGCATCCACTTCTCTGGCTTGTCCTATAATTGGCAATAAAGATTTTTAACAGTGCTTTGGGGAACAAGTACTCTGCATTTAGGGAATCCAAGCAAAGTTTGCAAGTTTTTCAATATTGTAATGAAAAGATAGTGCCCTATCTGGCTTTCCTTCTGTGGTGAATGGGATGCAAACCCATGTTTTGGGGGTTTTGGGATGCTATGTCATGGGGGTTACAGAGATGCCTCACATAAGTGAAAAACATGTAATTCCCATTCTGTCACAGCCTACTGCAGCCACCTGGAAAAAAAGCAACAACAAAAAAATTGAACTAGTTCACTGCGATTACTGCAAAGCAAGCTCTTTACTGTACGTGCTGTGAGGCTACCTTGGCATGTCTATAGGTTGCTACCACGAGACTGACAAATGCTGGGGAACCCATTTGCATGGTTCGGTGAGTCCATAGGAGAGAATATGGTGAGCAACCTCGGCAAGCGTTGAGAGCGCGAGTCAAGGAAACGTGTAAAGTGCCAAAAGGGAACCGGCAGAACATTACACTTGTATGAAATGGGAGTAATCTCATTACCAGAGGTGATAACCATTGCACCCCTGATGGAAATGCGTAATTACTGAAAACAGCTAATCAACTGCAAGAGCAGCAGGGTAGCCAGAAGCTCCTATCTATACCATCTACTGTGCTTAACCCAGTTGAGCTGCTCCTCCTCCTCCACCTTCTACAAAAGGATCGGTAAAACATGCTGCACATACAGACCCTCCCATGTGGGCCAGCGTAGCTAAGCCATACAGTGCTTTGCATTTTCAATCACAAATAAAACATGTATCAGTTTTGTGAAGTCTCCTGCCTAATTCTATAGGATGCTGAAGCACGCCACACTTACAGCTGTTCATTTCATAGCTACATCTGTAGATAAACAGGGTTTGGAATAACAGTTTAACACCCAACTCTTATTGAAAAAAAACAGTTTCTTACCATTAGCCTCTGACTTTGAGAAACCTTGTCTTTAACTTACTAACAATATATATGGCTATGGGCAATAAGAAGTGGTAATTCTCAGGCTAATGGTAAGGTAAGTTAAACTGTTAATGGGATCTGGGGCCAGCTATAGGAGTGCTCCAGTGTGTGTGTGTGTGTGTTTAATGAATAGAAGTCTGACTAAAAGCAACCGCCATGGGGCTGTGAACCTCCGTGCTTCATAGGTCCAGGGGACAGAAACTGAGGAGATGAAGGGATCTGGGGCCAGCTACAGGATATACGGACTGTCTAAGGCCAGCTATGGCTGGTCTGTATTATGTGCGTATGGAGATATATAGACATTGTGTGTATATGCATAATACTCTACAGAGAGAGCGTATGCAGGACTGGGAACAGGATTTGCCCATCATGCTGTCCATGTTTGTATGAGCGCTGTGTTAACGTGAGTGCTGGTGAAGTCACTACTTTCTGACTGTGCTGAACCAAGTGGCCGGCCACTCAGTTTATTTAGCGCAGCCAGAAAGTAAATATACATACGTATACACAGACACATATATATGCAAATATGTGTATGCATATGCCTATTTGGAACACTTGCTCAGCCGCACTGATGGTGGAACTGGCTTTAATGGGCTGCTGGATTCAGTAACCTCTAACACACTGGGTTTTTCTTGTCCCGACCCTTGCAGTCTCTGTTCAGGCACTTCTAACAAAAGGAGGAACTGGCCTGAATAGTTTTTCAGACTGCAACAGGTGAGGGATGAGTACAGAGGAAGGGAAAAATAGCTGTCAGCAGTTCTAAGTAAAATATATAATTTTCCAATTACAACTAGAAAAGCAGTAAAAACTACATGAATTGTTTCAAGGTTTTTAAACAGAAAGAGCTGCTCATGGAGGTGGCAGGCTGTTAAGCATAAATGAAAATTTCCCTGGTAGTATAGTGGTACCTCCAATGGTACCAGTTTCATGCCTGTTGAGGATCCGATTTCTTGATTAGATTAGTAAACTAGGACTAGAACCACACAGGGACGCATGCACTGTGATGTTTGAAAAAAAGCCATAGGCTAAAATATATAAGTTCTCCCTGGAGCACAGATAGAAATCCAGGTCTCCCTTCTCTTAGGTTCATGCCCTAATCACTGAGCTAGAAAGTCAGCTTCAGGCCTAGATTTGCTCTCTGGCCCAGTTAATACCTACTTATTTAAAGCAAGATGGAGGATGTCTCTACCACAGACGTGCATGCATATGGATCAGAGTTTTATTTAGCAAGCAAGGTGCTGTTGTCACTCCAGCTAAGGACAAATAGACCTCTGCTCCCTGCTTCCTGGACAAGTTTTCTAAGCACTAGGAAAATCATGCAATCACACGGTCCAATTCAGGTTGGAAGGGACCTCAGGAGACTACCTCGTCCATCCGCCTCCTCAAAGCAGGGCTAACTGCTGCTCTACACCACGTTGCTCATGGCTTCATCCAGCCAAGGCTTGAATACCCCCACGGAGGGAGGATGCACCACCGCTCTGGACAACCTCTTCCAGCATCTGGCCACCTGCGTGGGGAAGATTTTTTCCCCTTGTCCCCAGTCAGCATCTCCCCTCGTGCAACCTGTGGCCATTGCTCTTGCCCTGGTGCTGAGCTCCTCGGAGAAAAGCCTGGCTCTGCCACCCACCCTCAGGCTCCCCTCAGGCAGCAAAGCCTCCATCAAGGCCCAGCTCAGCCATCTCTTCTCCAGCATGACCAAACCCCGCTCCTCAGCCTCTCCTCCTGCGCCGTGACCACCTTGGTGGCCCTTCCTGGGCTCCCTCCCATTGCTCGCTCTCTCTCTTGTCCTGGGGCCCACAGCTGGGCACAGCTCCCCCTCCCCAGGAGACCCTCAAAAGCCAAGTGGAGGGGAGGGACCCCTCTCCTGGACCTGCCGGCTGCACCTGTGCCAGCACAGCCCGGGAGGTGGTCGGCCACCTTCGCTGCGAGGCTGCAGCGCTGACCTCGTCCAGCTTGCCGTAAAACAGCACCCAGGGCCTTTTTGGCAGAGGTGCCCCCAGGGATTCACACCCCCAGCCTGTGCTGGTGCGGGGGGTTACCCCAGCCTGGTGCTGGGACTTCACTTTTGATCTTGCCCACCCCTTCCTCCAGATTGCAGAAGTCCCTCTAAGGGGTAGTCCTGCTGTCCAGTCATTCCCCTGCAAAATGTTATCACCTGCAAACCTGCTGAGCATGCACTCTATGTAATGACCCAGGTTGCTCATTAAAATGTTACACAATATCTGCAAAACACCGCTTTTAACCAAGCACCAGTTAGGCTGCAATCTACTCAGCACTGTTCTTTGTGCTCTGCAGTCCAGGCAGTCTGCCTATATGGTCCATTTCTCCTCCAGCTGGCTACCAGGTTATCATGGGACTCTATGTCAAAAGCCTTACTAATTTAAAGGTAAAAGACATCCACTGCTCTCCCCTCATCCAAACTGCCAGTCATCTCAAAAGAGAAGGCCAATCGGGTTTGTCAGGCATGATTCGCTCCTGATCAGTCCATTCTGGCTAGGTCCTTAGCTGCCTTGGAGTATCTTCCATGAGAACCAGCACCATCACTTTCCTGGAGACTAGCGTGAAGCTGATGGGCCCGCAGTTCCTCACTTTTACCCTCTCTGATGATGGCTGTAGTATTTGCCTTTCTCCAGGCATCAGGAACCCCCTCCAGTCACCACAACTTTTCAATGATGACACACAGCAGCTTCATGATGACTCTAGCTAGCTCCCTCAGCAGCCTCCACTGTGTCCTGTCTGGTCCTATGGAGCAGCTTATATAAATAGACCCTAACTCCATCCTCTACTGCATGTAACACCTCTCTCCCCTAGGTTTTGCTTCTAGACACAAGCAGATGACCAGGAGGTCTGAGAGCAGACTCTGACTACAAAGCCTGAGGCAAAGAAAGTATTGAATACCTCAGCCCCATCCATGTCCTGCAAGCAAAGGCCACCACCCAGTAAGAGACCCAAATTTTCCCTGGTGTTTCTTATGTTGCTTGACTCCAGCCAGGCTTTGACCTTCCTCATTCTGTCCTCACAGGCCCAGGTAATAGTTCTTTATTCCTCCTCGTTAGCCCGTTCCTGCTTCCATTTCCTGTATGCTTCCTTTTTTTGTTTGAGTTAAATCAAGAGTTTCCTGTTCAGCAAGCTGGCCTCCTGCCATGCCTGCCTGTTCTTCTGCCTTTCAGATGATTTTCTTGCATTTTGAGCAGGTTGTCGCTGAAGTCTGACCAGTCCTTATGAGCTCCCTTACCTTCAGGGACAGCCTGACATGGGATCAGGCCTGCCTACCAGCTGAAGTCTTGTGTTCTTGCCTTCCTCACTGCCTTCAGGATTGTAAACTCCAGCATCTGACAGCTCCTGCAGTCAAGGCTGCTATTGACTGACAGTTCATTCTCATTCAGGAGTCCAGCAAATCACCTCCCCTAGTTAGCTTGTACAGCACTTGCATCAGAAAACTGTCTTCCATGCACTCCAGAAATCTGGATTGCTTGTGTCCCATCACACTGTCCTCTCAGTAGATACTGGCATAGTTGAAGTCCTCCATGAGAGTCAGAAAGAATTTGAGATACTTCTTTCAGTTGTTTAAAGAAATCTTTGTCCACAGTCTCTCCTTGATCAGGCTCCACCATGACACTCCCCCATTCTGGCTTCTCCTCTGACCCTGATCCGTCAGCTCACAGCCAGCCTGTTACCCATGTCACCATGGATATTACCATTATTTCTTCTTTCCTGTCCTAGCCATTTTTAAATAAAAAGGCCATGGTTTCTGTGCATTGCATGTGTCTCCTGTCAGAGTTTGCTGGGCAAGCTTTGATCCCATCTGCTCAAGGGCCTTAGACAGAACATATCTTTCTGATAGCCTTGGCATGAGAGAGACTACAAGCTGCCAGAAGAGGACAGAAGCATTTCTGAGTATGCACAAAAGCAGACTTTAGAGCACTTAAGAGCACACGCAGGGATTAGCAGTGTGGCTGGGAATTGCATTCTCAGATGCAGGTGTCTAAAGTCAACTCAAGGCAACTAAAATTTTAATAATCAGAAAGTATAATATGGTCCAGTGTTAAGGACACCTCAAAATACCTGACACTATGGAGCTATATAATGAAGTAAGAATAAAGTCTCTTGTTCATTAGATCTATTAATTCTAGCTGGGTAAAGAAGAAAAGAGGACAGAACAGGTTGCAATCATGACATCATGATAACCACAAACAGTGAAATGAGGGAAGAAAATGGATAAGTGTGTGGGTTGGAGATAGGAGAAGGACATCTCTGGCTGACCAATTTGATGGTCTTTTAAGACAAAATGACTGTCTACATGGACAAAGAGAGAGCAGCAGATGTAATACACCCTGACTTTAGAGGACATAGCATTTCACCTGGAAGCTGAGAAAATATGGGCTAGAAGAATGGACTGTTAGATGGGTTGAAAACTGGCTGGACAACTGAGATAGAAGGATAGTTATCCATGGCTCAATGACTAGTCGGCAGCTAGTAACAAGTGGAGAACCCCAGGCTTTGACACCAGGACCAATTTTATCCAGCATTTTCTGCACCAACCTCATTGACAACACAGAATGAGCCCTGAGCAAATTTTCCAGTGACACCAAACTAGAGGGACATGACCAGTAGAGTTTCAGTCCAGAGGCACCATGAGAAACTTGAGGACTGGGTCAACAGGATCACCAGGAAGTTCAGCAAGGAGAAGCAAGGAGTTATGCAGCGGGGACTGGATAACCCCACACGTCTGCCTCGCCGAAGGTGACAGGCTACAGACTGTGCCTGCTGAAAGGGGCCTGGGGCTTTGGTGGGTGGCAACCTGAATGAGGGCCAGCCAGGGAACGGTGTGCTCTCCTTGCAAATAAGACAGACTGCATGCTGGACTATATTAGGAGGAGCATGGCCGGAAGACTAAGGAGGTTATTGTCCCCTTTTACTCAGCACTGGTGAAGTTGCACCTGGAGTTATGATCTCCAGCTTTGGCCACCTCCTTCAAGCCAGATGTTGAGAAACTGTGGAGGGCGGTCAAGATGTGAGAAAGCTTTTGACACTGCTGCACATAACCTCAAAGGAAATGGGCTAATGTGGAAACCTACCTTCAAAAAGTAACAACCAGTATTCAACTGAGCACCTTTCCTGGAGGGTGAAGGGGCATAATTTCAATATTTTCATTAACAACTTGGGTACCGCAAGATTAGATTTTCAGTATCTTCAGCGACCTGTAATTTGGAGGGAGATGCAAAGACATTCTCAGACTGGATAGACAGTAAAAAGTGAAAAAGATAGAACAATACCACATAAGAGACAGAGACATAGAGGCAGAAACAAAGCTGAAAATGCACTAAGTAGTAGGTTGAAGTGAATGAGTGCCACCAATGCAGTCTCATTACAAAAAAGACAAAGCCAATTCTGGAAATACATTAACAGCAACATCATAGATAATAAAATAAGAAGTAATTGCACTGCTTTATGTTGCATTTGTAAGAGCTCAATTGAAATATCCAGTTTTGGGGACCAGAAATGAAAAAAGATTGGAGAGAGTCCACAAGCTTACAAGAAGACTGATAAGACATTCAGGCACCTCCTGTTAGAAAAAGCTGAAGGATATGCAGTCACTTTCACTAAAAAGAGGAAATCTATAGGAGACATTAATAACAATTCAATACACAGAATAATGTTTTATGGGAGAGGGTTACAGGTTTCTGCTTTTCTTTCTGTAAGTGGTCATGGACAACAAAATCCATCTCATTTGATGAAAACAACATTTAAGTTCAATTATTAGAAAATCCCGAGCAGACAGTAGGGGCACCAGAGACATCTGTGGACACCCTCTACAACTGGTTACAGAAACGTCCATCATGGTGCTTTAGAAAGGCTTCATCCTGCTTCAGATCAGAGGACTGAAGTATATGACGAGAGCTCCTCCAGCTCAATACTTCTGTTAGCCCAGAAAACCCTCCAACAAATGATCCCAAATGGAAGTCCTAGTTTCCCCTGCCAGATACGTTTATCAGCAGAACAAAAAAAGACACAATTCAATAAATGCTCTGCCTCACTCAAGGAATCAGGCTTGATAGCCACGGCAGATTTACTATACATACCAACTTTACTAAGCACTTGCAGAGTTCTGGGTGTGAAAAAAGTCAGCGGCTGACAAGTTGGGAGCTTCCTGCATGTGACTCGCCCATTTAAAAGCTAGCACAACTCCTCTTTTCTTGTACAGCAAGAATAAAAAAAGGACCTATAGGCAGCCCTGTGTGAAACCCCAGGCGAGACTTTTTTTCAGCTGAGAAGTTGCTGCTTATTGCCACTGTCCCTCAGAGGGGTCTCATTTGCTTCACTAGCATTTCGTCACTCCCTGTCCAAATTACCAACTTACCAACTCCTGGACCACATTGGAAAAGAGCCTTCTTAACCTCCAGCTTCAGCTGCCATGTGCCACAATCAGCTCATAGAGATCCCCTCTCTGCTACTGCTACTACCTGGTCTTCAGTGCTCAGAGGTACATGTTAAATAGGCATAATAATAATTATGATGATGATGATGATGATATTTTTTTACCCCAATCAGGAGGCTGCTTGCCAAGACCATATGTCCTGGAAAGGTGGCCCTTGTGGGTCTGTTCTCCCTTAGCAGCACAAAGAAAGCTCAGCGCTTCAACAGCAAAAGAAAGGGGAGGTCTCTAAGACCTCTTTGGCCCCCTGGCTGCTCTTAAGGCAAAGCATCGTTGCTCTTCCTACGGCAAACATCACCCCTGGGAGGGCATGAGTCACTCAGCACTTTGCCATGTAACACCAAATATACCTCTATGAAGAGATGGACTTAGGAAGAGGTGATGCCTGCTGACTGGGGATTGGGATAGCCCTCACAGGCTAAGAGCCAGTTGCTCTTTCTGCTAGTTTCTGTCAAGTCACATCAAGCGCTACTCAGAGGTTGCTCAGTGTGTGAATCCTCCCCAGCTACCAAATTGAGCATGTGTGCGCAGGGCTACTTGTAGCAGCCTCGAGCACTGAAATCCGCGACCCGCCATCACATTTCTGGGCATTTCTTCTTGGCACTTCCATTGTACCTCACTGATGATAAGCAAATTTGACATGAAGCCAAATTCTGAAATCAGGTCCCCTGACTGGCAACTCTCAGGAGCTGCTGCTGCTGCTGCTGCTTTCCACACGCTTGTCCTGAATGAGCTTCTACAAAGCATCTACGCTAGAAAAACACATATTCAGATGCAAGAGTGCCAGGTGGCAGAGCCAAGCATCCCTCATCCCTCCCTCCCTGTTCAGTGAGCTCTTTCACAGTCAAGTAGCAGCCGGTCATGGCAGGCGCAGGGTCTTCTGGAGGATGAAGGGTGCTCTGCTCAGTAACAACATTGCTCCCTCGCGTCTCCATCTCTCTCTTCCAGAGACTGGAGGCAGATGATGACTGTTCAGCCAAGTGATGTGGATGCAACTCCCTGGTCATATAACGCTCTTTTCCCACATAATCTTTCGTTAATTCTCATTTGAGAGCTGCTTCACCTGCTGTGTCACCATATGAAAAATGAAGAGCTAAACCTATTTACACAAGCTGAGGAGCTACCCAAACATTTTAAAAACAACCCAAGTCTTACAGGCCAAATCTCTATACTTTCCAACCCAGACAGAAAAACTGGAAACAAATGCTAAAATGCTACAGCATTGCTCATTACTTAAGGCAGAGGGAAAGATAGGTCCTTTATCTAAGGATCATGCGTGTCTTGGAGACATCAAATTCATGTCCTTCCTGATGTGAGAGATCAGAGGCACATTCTACTCCCATTTCTCCAAAGGTGCCCAGCACCACAGAGGGCTGTGTCAATGGCTAAAAGATACCCGCGTGCTTTAAAGCACCAGGCTTATGGACTGTTGCATACTTCTACCTACAGAAAAAGAAAAAAAAAGCATTTGCGGGGACAGATTTTTGAAAAAGAGCCACAATAGAAGGCAAGCAACTATTTCCAATTCCCACTAGAGTTCATTATCGTTGGTGCAACATGCACACAACAGGGGATAAATCTTGGTCCTGTTGATGCCAAATGGTGTGAATTTTCCCACTGACATAATAGTGCCAAGGTTCTTCTTCATGGCACTAACTTCAGAGGAGGACAGTTTGGCAACTTAGAAATTTCACACTATTTCCACAGCTTAGATGTTATTATATGCTTTGCAACATAAAGTCCATGCTACACAACCGTGACTTAAGAAAGCCCTGAAGGCAGTCACAGCTACACGTCTGGTAACAGATTTAACCACAGCAATGATTGCTATACACACACGCTCTGGCAGAAAAGATGCTCGGTAAAAATGTAAGCCAGTAAGTAATAATGGTTAAAGTAGCAACCCACAAGGAGCAAAAATGCAGCATTTCAAAAGCACCAAACCAAGAATCAACCTGTGAAGCTGTGTATTAGGTTTGCGAAGCCACAATTAAATCTCTGATAACAAAACCCCAGCCTGACAGTGACTCAGATCTAGTTCTGCTTTACTTGAACCAAGAAACTGGGAGGTTAGAAGGCAAAGTTAGAGCAAATTGTTTCAGTTTAGCTCTCATTAGTAATTAATGAAATTCTCTATTTGATAAAAAGGAAGAAATTTGTGAGACAAGATGGCAGCCAACAGATACTGTTACAGTAAAATCCGCACAGGGTCAGCAACACTGCATACGATGTTGCAAAATCTGGAAGAAATTGTTTGGCATGTTTTTGTGACAGATAAATTTATCAAGTGGATTCCTTTTAAGCCTCCACACAACAAAATACTACTTCCATTATTTCAATGCTGCAGCTGTGAATAAGGGCTCAGATTCTAAACACATAGCTTTTAAAATAATTTACAGGAGACGTATACTTCACAATTGTAAGTAATAAAAGGTTTGCAATGCAACTGTGATGACAAAGATTTTTTAATTGAAATATGACATCGCATATACTCTTACAGCTCTTTAGTCTATCAATGCCTAGAATAAGATATTGCAAGACGAGCAAGTTCAGTGACCCCACTCATCTCCTGCATCACTGTTTACAGCAGTTGTCCCATAACTGGCCTTTAAGGTTTGGAAGAAGAACTTCATCATGGTCTTGGTGGAACAGCTTTATGGGCCTGTTCAGTGAAGGGATGAGTGTTTTTTCGGCAGTGCTGCCAGTCCTTGGCCTCTAGAGCATCTAGCTGGAATGCAAAGACCTTGGCCCTCAGGACAGGAGAAGGCCTTCGTGGCTATCCCACACTCATGTTGGATAACTGTGAATTAGTCACAAGGCACTTATAAATCAATGCGTGGGCTAATGAATTACCAATTGTGGAGCCTTTTCCTACCCGGTGTATTTCTTTTGTATTTGAGGCAGAACATGGCCACTCTCAGATTTCATTTCTCATGCATATTTCACTTCATTTTTCCTTCCTGCAGTATTTGTGCCATTTATCTTGTCCTATATTCACTTTCCTTTTTTTTCCTACTTTTGGGAAAAGCATCTAATATCCCTGTAGCATTAGTTTTTCTTTGTTAATGTCAAAAAATGTTAATCCGTGAAGACTTGCTTCCTAGATAATGTTAATTCAGCTGCCAGTTTTATAATAGGATTATGCTTTCCAGGATTTAAAAATCCCACTTGTTAGCTACAAAACAGACTTCTACTAACAACTATAAAATCTAATTTAATCCCTATTGGCATTAACTAAATAGCTGAGGTATAATTTCTGTCTAGCTACACTTAACACCCTGCTATTGCCATAAATATATAAAATTCCCTTTGAAGTTATAAAAGAAACTGTTCAGTAGGATAAACAGGGTCTCATGAGTCCAATCATATGCTATCTCCAAGGCATAACAAATGTTGTTTACATATTGTAAGGATTTTGTGGACAGTTTATTTAAATAGATTCACCCATGTTTACATGTATTAATTTGCCCTTTTTCTCAAGAAAATGCAAACTAAATTATGATCTATAATTATTCTATTTAAAAATAATTGGTTAATGAGTGGAAGATTGGGTCTGTGTGGAATCAAAGTTTAAAATGTAACCAAATAACCTGGCTAAGATGGAAGAAAATACCAATTTGTTCAACATATCCCCTTTTAATGCACAATTGTATTGTGAAATTTTAGAAGATGAAATTATCTTTAAGCCTGGCATAGGAGCAGCTATTCTGAGGCAATCTAGTAAGAGACTGTAACAACTAAGGAGGAAAGAATGAGCAAGCCATGGTTTATAATCATCCTAAAATGAACAGCCAAGGTCTTTACAACCATTTGCTCCCAAATGGGGAACACCACAAGGATTTACAGTCTTCTGGAGCTCAGTGATCAGAAATGAAGCAAAATATTTACAATTCTTTTCTCCAAATCTTGAAATAACTGGCAAGTACATTGTTCTGGAGAGGGTAGCCCTAACGCACTGCAGTGAAAGAAGGATAGCAAAAAGAGCTATTACAGTGATCCACAGTAGACAGCACTATGTTATGCAGCCATTCAGGAGTTGAAACAGCAATCTCAGAGCATCCAAGCTGCTTTAAAGATAGAAATTGTAGTCAAACTCAGAAAACACTAAGATTTTATTTATCCTTTCAGAAAAGATGCACAGTGCTGATCAGACTCCACAGTCAGCTTATCCCTTTCCTTATTGATAAACAGGAAGACAGATCATAATCTCCCTTATAATATTTGTAGCCAAAAGGAAAGATGGGCAACCTCAGCAGAGCAGCTTACATTAACATCCAAATCTGCAGCATGCTGGATTTGCAGATGTGTGCATTTGTCTTTGGAGGCAGATATACAACATACTTCGGTCAATGCATTTGGATGTGCTAACAACTGCACATGCTCCATACATACATGAAAACCACTGCCAAAACAGCAACTTTCACACGTGGCTAAATGTTTTGACTTACCTGAAATGAAGAAAAAAAACTGGCATGTTTTTTGCTTCTTTGCAAAAGAATTGCTTAGTTAGAAGCCCAAACTCTGGGCATGGCAATGTGTAACCTGGGGACACATTAAGAGCTTTTGTGCCCCTAGAGCCTGCTGCTTACTACGTAGCCAGCAGAGCTATGCAGGTTTAGATGTGAGTCAACAAATGCATGTACTTCCTAATGGCTGTCCCCGTTTATTATGGCTTTTACAACAGGGACGAGAAAAATCACAAGAGTTGCGTATTGTGTTCTATTCTGGTATGTGAGTGCGCAATGAATTCATGGCTCTGGATGCTCTCCAGTTTCAGTAAGCCAGAGATGTGTTTTTGTAGCTATTTTGGATACCAGCCTGTTCCATGAAAGTGTATTCTTTTGGTGTATAAAGCACTGTTTAACGTACAGTCTTTTCATAATTCAGAGAAAAAAGTAATTCATAGAATATGTAAAAAACAGGGCTTTAGAGAATTGTAATCCATGTGTTTTGTCTTCTGTTGAACAGAGATAAATTACTCCACTCTAAGTCGAAGGAATGTCATGGCATGGACTTAGTTCATGGTGGAAATAAAAGGCTGGGTTTAGATGGTTCTATGCTTATTTTGGGAATGGTGTGTTCTGCAACTAGCACGACACACATGCCTTCAGTTCAATATATAGTGGTGCATAGGAGGAAGAAGCTCAAACTCCTGAAGGGCTTAATCCTGAATTACTCATTTAGATACAAAAGTCCTTAATTCATTGTGAAATGTTATCTGAATAAGGACTGCAGAATCTGCAGCATCATAACTATTGTGGACTCCTGCTAACTGGACATACAGTGGAAGGAAATGAGGCATAGGTACTGGTGGTTTAGCTCCCACCACTGAATGCTAGGATCCTTTTCTCTGGTTTCCAGAGGAATATTAGATGAAACCAAAGGTAGAGAGGTTAAATACCATGCTTTCAGCTGACACCTGCCAAGGTTCCCAAGCCTAGCCATGGCCACACACATCCTCACCCTCATCTGCAACTTCCATGTGTACGGCTACGCTGTTCCTCCATCTGACATAAAAAATTCTTTTCCCTTACCCAGCATCCCACCACAGTTCCTTGTTTTGCTACCTAATAATACTACTAAACCCCAGGTAAACAGGTAACGCTTAAACAGTTTGGTAAAATTAACCACAGATTTTGCCCATAATCTTCTGAGGTTCTCTAAGGTTCCCCCTGCTCCTCACCATCCTGGGACAGGTCCAGCTTTGATGGCACCAATGCACTGGGGCAAGTACTACGCTTTTCCACCTTCCCTTACCTACCTCTCTTACCTAAATCAGACCAAAGGTCCACTAGACCACTACCTTGACTGTGACTGTAGAGATACCTCGCAGAAAAGTTTAGCAAAGAGGGCAAGTGCTGTATTCTCTGTGTGTCCTACTGCTTTCTGATCCATGTCCCTGTTAATGGGGTCTGTGGGTTTCCTCATGTTTGGCCTGCCTCTCTGTTTTCAAAATGTGGCCCTTGCAATGTGGAAGAATAAGCAGGACAATAGAAACTTGGACATACAATCACGTTCCTCTGCCTGCTCATGGCCAGTGAAAAAGCAAAGGAGACCTGGAGCAAATGGTATTGAGCGCTGAGAATCCCTGTGACTGTGATCTGGGCAGTACCTTTATGTTTTCCTCACTCCCAGTACCATCCCAACCTTGACAACCCAACCCAACACATGGCTCTGTGTGCAAACAAAAGTCTGCCCAAATTTGATCCAACAGATTGTTTCTAAGCTACATGTGTATACTGAACTTTTTGTATTGGCTTGATCTTCTGTAGCACACTTGAAACTCAACGGCTCCCTTCAAGCTAAGTGCTAGATGAGCAGTGGCTGTGCAGCCAGGTCCTTCCTAATATGAAAACAGATGAAATATATTGAAAACTGGTCCAGAAATGTGTAGCAATACATGACTTCCAGCCCTGCAATTAGCCTTCGATACCCAGCTGTGCTGATGAGCCTGAGGACAGTGGACTACACACAGAGTTGAAGTACTGTGAATTCCAAGACCATACAAACATTAACTGTATGTTTTAAAATATCTTCCCAGGTCTATTAATGTATTCCTGCCTGAAATCCCTGTTAATACTGAGCCAAGACATTTTCCCTAAGTTTCTAGACACCGTTCTGTCAGCAGTAATAGATATATCAGAACATGTCCAAGTCAAACTTAATTGGGTACATCTGAATCAGTGGAAAAGAAATAACTGGCAATTCAAAGGCTCTGCTCAAAGAGACACAGGCATTACTGAGCTCATTAAGAAGAAAATTGCTGAATATTGTGATCGTCCTTATGAATCCTCAAATCTTTATGTAAGGAAGATGATTGGCTTGTAGAGTAAAACAATAGGAACAAAAACTTTTATTGTCACAGTTACCACTCAGGAGTGGCAGTTCTTCCAGGACCATGGTGGGATTAATAAGGAAATGAAAACACTTTACAACTTTCATAAAAATGTATATTCATCAGAACTCTTCAAGGATCAAAAAGGCCTTGCAGAGTTTCACTGTACAGTTCAGCTTCCCTACAATAAACCAGAGAGATTTTGGACTCCCCAATTCCTACAGAAGAAATTTCCCATGCTACTGAGAATTTTAATAATGGCAAGCCACTGGGGAAAGCAGCATTCCCATTTTAATTTTGTGCATCTTTTGAAGAGAAGTCACCCTACTATGCGCCTGTGTACATTTAATCATTCTCTACACACTTTATCAGCAAGCCTTCTCCCTGTAGGAGGAATACAATTAGGTACAGTACTAATTTGTTATAAATAAAGCAAAGACCTGGTAAAATAACCTAGTTATCAATGTTTCATGCAACTGTGCCTATGAAGTACTAGCTAACATTCTCACTATGAGCCTAGAGAAATACCTGCGGCATTGATAAATCCTAACCAACTTGGCTTTATTAAAAAAAAAAAAAGATTATCATCACATAATACAGGAAAACTGTTGATTTTAATTGAAGTAGCTAGAGATTTATGGAAACCAACTGCAGCTTTTTTCCACTGATACTGTAAAAGCCTTCAATAAGATCAATAAGGAAATGCATTTCAATAAGGAAAGCCTAGGATTTTTTTGTATACCACGCTGACCCATTTTATGTATTTATCTCCACTCCCAAATTTAGTTGAAGTGTTATTTTATATGCAAGAGCCTCTTCTCATCAGTGATAAGGAATAAAAAGGTCAGAAGGCCTCAGATTAGGGGAAAAATGGTAGGCAAGGATGCTCTCTTGCCAGCGTGCTGTTTGTTCTGACCCCAGGATCAGATCACTGGAGAGGTGGAGGAGGCATTCTCATGGAGAGAAATCTCCATAAAATCAGCATGTATGCGGATGATCTGCTCTTAACTGTAATGAACCCAGAGTCATCTCTTACATATGCGTTATTCATAACGGATCAGTTTGAAAAGTGGTCAGGCTTTAATCCTATTTTTAAAAACAGACGATTCAAAAGAATTAATTGATTTTTTTTTTTTCTTCCATGGCACAGCACAGCAATGATCTTTTAAGTGGCTACAAGATATTTAGTAGGAACAAAATTGTGCTATGACCCTAAGAGGCCATGCTGCGGATAAGCAAAATAGGTCCTTCCCTATCCATCTTCTTAGCCCAACCGAGCTTCCCCTCACTGCTGAGGGGAGCAGGGAGAACAGAAGAGGCTCAGGGGCTGCTATTTCCCCTCTTGAGGAAGGGACATGAAGAAAGGACAGAGCTAAGGCTTCCTCTTCCCCAGCTTCTCTCGCTCAAGTGCTGGAGGAGAGAGCAACTTCCTTCCAGAAGAGGCAAAGCGATACAATCACGATTCACAGCAAAAAAGACTTAGGAGCTTAAACCCTAATTGGTCCTATGTCGTTTTACAGTGCAGCCCTGGATATCAATAACTTCTATTGGATGAATGAGATCTATTTAGTGCCAGAGGAACAACAATAAAATTTCCTATTTTCAAGTGTTTTGTGCCAGAGAACCACACAGACATTTCCCAGCCATGTGTACACTCCAAGGGATTGCTTTTACACCTCTGATACAAAAAAGGTGAGGAGGAACATGGGATTTTGTTTTGATTCTTAATTATAACACTGGCATTCCCCATGGAAAGAAAAGGCCAAATCCTAGCCCCTTAAAAATTTGCCTGAGATGATAATTTTCAAAGGTCATCTTTGGCAGAAGGGACTGTGCCCTGCCTGGCCTGATGGCACACTAAAGACAGCTACAGAGTAAGGTGCCGTATATCCCAATTATTTAAAACAACCCTACTGACCTCAGTGAAGATAAAGCCACTAATAGCACTGGTTTCGAGGCATCAAAATGCTCTGAAACTTTTGTCAAGGACTCAGAAAGAGGCATAAACACTACAGTAGCAGCTCCAACTGGTCTCTTGCTAGGCTGGCCTGGCAGCTAACACCTCCTGGATGCTCTGAAGAATAGCAGCACTGAAGACAGGATCCTGCTGAAAAAAATGCTTTTCTAGAAAACTCCTGTAAGGGTGGTAACCTTATAAGACCTACGGGAACTAACTACGAAATCTCAGCCCCCTCTGCCCTTGGAAAATGAAAGCACTGGCATGGAAATCTTCCTTTCTCCATCAGGAGAAGGAAACTTTTCCACCTGATAAGAGGTTCACCTGGCATGGAAGCACAGTGGGTAATGCAACTCTACAGAGAAAGCTATACCAGGGAGTGCTGGCTTGGCTGAGAGCCCTTGAGATATCTTCAGACAGCTCAGCTCCTACACAGAGACCTCTCAATGGCATAACATGCAATTCAGCTTACTGGCTTATATGACTTGGTCAAGCACATTGATGCAGCCACCTTTTTAATTTTTTTTCTTTTTTACAATTAAAATGAAAGAATATTCAGGCCGTCTCCTGTGAAGAGCTAAAATAGACGCAGCCTATTTTTGTACCATTTTACAAAAAGTCTCTAGAGTGTGATGCATTTGCAACATATCAACACTGCAATCTCTATTATTTCTAATTTTATAGTTTTAGAACTTCTATTTGAACTGTTCACTTAAAAATATTGCCAAGTGAGCCATTCTGAGTCATTTCTTTAAAATGTATAGCAACACTGGAGAAACTTCACATGTACATTAGTGGGGAAGAGCTCTTCACCCGCGAATTCCCTTTAGTAGTATTCAGTTCTCCCCCCAACCAAAACCTAAATTTCTGTTGTAGAAATTCCCAACATCTTACAGAGTCAGACACCTGGAGACACAGCTGACAGTCCACACCATGTGACACTATGCATCTGAACCTCTAAAAAAAGCGTGTGGAGCCCCAACCAGGATTTGAAGTCAGCATGACTAGTAGGATATGTTCAGCAAGACTAAAGCTAACTTTTAAAAGAAGGCTGAAATTTTCAGCAACACTGGGATATCTTCCTACCATCTTCCCTATTCTGAATTTTTTAAGACCCCCTACAGCTCTGTCCAGTCCCAAAGGGGTTGCAAAAGCTCCATGTGTCCTACTCATACCAGGATCAGCTTTCACCCTACTTGCAGTCTCAGTATTCAGCATACTATAACTTTGCTTTTTAGCCATTTCTTCCCACTGGTTCCCCTCAGAAAATTTGCTGAGGAATTTTCTCCTTGTGAACTTCTTGCTGCAAGGTGATTTTTTTTCAATTAATCAAAATATCAACTAGAAAAAAAGACTGAAAAGAAGGTGATGTCAACAGATGATACCTGAAATCATGGTCAGTGCTGTAGCTCTTGAAGGTAAGAAATGCAGACACCAAAATGGTATGCATATTAGGGTATGGGTATGGGTATGGGGTCCATTCTTCTGGTGCTCTCTGTGAGCCATTACAAAACATAATTGTGGGTGGAGGGCACAGGGGAAGATATCTTCCAAAATTTCTTTGAGAGAAAATATTGTGTAGAAAACTGTTAAAAATTTTTAATTTAGACTACAAATGTTATCAGTTTCAGTTATAGGAAGTTCATCTCCCTTGTTTCCCTCTAAATGAGGAACCAAAGGGAGCTGCTGACATTCCAGATTATTGATCTCTCCAAATATAACTTAATCCTAATACAATCCACAGAGCATCTTGTTAAAATAGACGTGTTCAGATGTGGTTCAAACTTGCTGCTTGAATTTGATGCGAGTGAAGGCCTTCTGTAGACGGGCTCATGGCACTGTGAACCTTCAACCAGGTCCTGATTTTCCCAAAACCCAACATTTCTGCAGCAGTTTCAAGAAAATCCATATGTAGCATTTTTAGTGGTACAAAACACAGCAATAAGTAGTCAAATTCATCAGTACTTTTCATTTTAAGAATAATGATTAAAGGACAGACTCAGTGTTGCTGTGTTTCCCAGTGGTTATTTTTTCTCAGTTTGAGATGACCCATTTGCAATGGGCCAGTGAATACTGTACTTCATGCATGTTTATGACATATCTTTCACACAAAGTCTCCAAACACCTCAGAAACATTAATAAATTAAGCTGCAAGAGCAATAATAATTGCAGCTTCACATTCACAGAACCTAAGTCTCAAAGTCTTCCTGAGTACCTGTGGCAGATCTAAAAATGAAATTCAGTCTTCCAATCACTTTGAACGACACTTTACTACTAGATCATGCAATCACACGGTCTAATTCAGGTTGGAAGGGACCTCAGGAGACTACCTCGTCCATCCGCCTCCTCAAAGCAGGGCTAACTGCTGCTCTACACCACGTTGCTCATGGCTTCATCCAGCCAAGGCTTGAATACCCCCACGGAGGGAGGATGCACCACCGCTCTGGACAACCTCTTCCAGCATCTGGCCACCTGCGTGGGGAAGATTTTTTCCCCTTGTCCCCAGTCAGCATCTCCCCTCGTGCAACCTGTGGCCATTGCTCTTGCCCTGGTGCTGAGCTCCTCGGAGAAGAGCCTGGCTCTGCCACCCACCCTCAGGCTCCCCTCAGGCAGCAAAGCCTCCATCAAGGCTCAACTCAGCCGTCTCTTCTCCAGCATGACCAAACCCCGCTCCTCAGCCTCTCCTCCTGCGCCGTGACCACCTTGGTGGCCCTTCCTGGGCTCCCTCCCATTGCTCTCTCTCTCTCTCTTGTCCTGGGGCCCACAGCTGGGCACAGCTCCCCCTCGCCGGGAGACCCTCAAAAGCCAAGTGGAGGGGAGGGACCCCTCTCCTGGACCTGCCGGCTGCACCTGTGCCAGCACAGCCCGGGAGGTGGTCGGCCACCTTCACTGCGAGGCTGCAGCGCTGACCTCGTCCAGCTTGCCGTAAAACAGCACCCAGGGCCTTTTTGGCAGAGGTGCCCCCGGGGAGTCACACCCCCAGCCTGTGCTGGTGCGGGGGGTTACCCCAGCCTGGTGCTGGGACTTCGTGTTTACTTTTGTTGGACTTTATTACATTTCTGTCAAGTCGTTCCTCCAACCGTAAAGCCCCATCCGAGGAGCAGCTCTGCCCTCCAGCATATCAGCTGTACCCTGGCGTGTCCTGTCTGGTTACATGGACCATCTTATTTAGATAGACCCGAACTTCATCCTCCCCTACTGTGGCTGCTACCTCCCTCTCCCAAGTTTTGCTCCTAGGAGATGACCTTGGAGGCCTGAGAGCAGACTCGGACAGTAAGGCTTCATGGAGCAGTGGGTCCACGCTTTCCCTGGTTTTCCTTCCCATTTTTGCTGCTGATGCACTCATAGTAGCCATTCTTGTTGTCCTGCTCTCCCCTCACCAGTTCAGATTCCAGCCAAACTTTGGCCTTCCTCGTTCTGCCCCTACGTGCCCTGACCACACTCCCGTGTTGCTCTTTGGTAGCCTGTCCCCACTTCTAACTCCTGTCTGCTTCCTTTTTGCATTTAACCTCAGTCAGGGGCTCATCTGTCGTCTCAAGTTCCTATTACAGATTTTCCCCCTGATTTCTTTGAAATATTTCACCCAGTGGCATAACTCCCCTTCACTTCAACAGAGCTAGAATTTTACCACACTTTAGAAATTACTACTATCAACTTTGTCATCTTGATCAGCAAATTTTGTTTTGCTGTCATCCTCTATTACAAATAGATGCTTCAGCTATAAATTATTTGTTTGATATAATTAAGCTGCACCTAAAAATACTACAGTTTAATACCCAATTGCGTCTTGCATCATCTTACAGCAGCAGCCTCCCAGATATGACCTAAAAAATACTAATTCACTGTGACAGCAGGTATGATCTTAGCCTTCCACACAGAATTTTAGCAACTGGAAAATGTTTTCCAACTGTCTTCAGCAGTACGTGTCAGCGTTCAGCAATGCTATTTTCACTTTTCAGATCTACAATAGATACATGCAAACTTTGTAAACTTTTTTCTTTCCAACATACATGTAAAGAGCAGAAGATTAAAGAGGGCACTATCCAAGAGAGTCCTTCTGGAAAGCATTAACCCCCCAAGAAAAAGAAAAGAATAAAATTCGTCCACATTTTTGAGATGACACGGGAAAATTTTCAAGCCTATTTTCATAACTTCCTGGACAACACATTCATACTGAAACCCTAAACACTGTTTGCTGTAGTTGAAGCACTGTAACATGGATAGGAAAAACTGACAAATATGAAAATTATATGATGGCAAACTTACATTCCTGTTGAGAAATAGCTTTCACTAGGAAACATTTACACCAGTTTCTCATAATTATTGTTTAAGATGGTGGACTGGGCAGTGTTAGGTTTATGGTTGGACTCAATCTTAAAGGTCTTTTCCAACCTAAATGATTCTATGATTCTGAGATGTGAAACATTTTAAAATTGTTATCTTCATATATTTAAAAATTTTGCTTACAAACAAAACTGAATGCATGCTAGATCATTCTCTCTTTTTTCACAATCCAATGTCAGTGAAAACTTGGCACTGGTACTTGACACATCTACATCTATCTCCCGCTCTGCTCTCCAGCCCTGCTTTCTTGCAGCTCCTTCAATCTGAACTGCCCTCCAAACCCTGGTACACTCGTGTTCTAACTTCTCCTTCCTTCAGAAACACCCCTAACAGCGCTTCTTCCAAATGCTGTTTTCCACACAATCTGAAGATACTTTTGTTTCAACAACAAACCCCCCACCTGGTGATTCCAATAAAACTCTTTCTTTCCTGCTTGTCTTCGTACAGACCATTTCCTCCCCTTCCCTAAGAAATATCCAGCAATAATAATAGTATCTCCCACTCTTCTGTGATGAGAGCTTACAGCCAGCTCCATATTCCTTCAGAACTCCCTCCCCACTTACTCACACGGGATCTCTTTCAGTTCTGGGTAAGCAGATTTTCCCAACGCCTTCACAAAGCCTATCACTGTTACACTATTTTGTTTATCTTAAGATTTATCTTTGTCTCTCTGGTTGTCACTTCCCCAAGGCAAAGGCAATGTCTTTCCACAAGTTCTCTTTAGCACTGATTATATCACACAGATAATTTAAAATTACCTTTCTGTTCAGAGCCACGCCATCTTCACAGTCCAGCACCGCACAATCTACATTTAGTGACGGGATTTTTCGTATCTTCTTTTCATCATCTGCAGGTACATACAGCACAGCTCGCCTGGGAACGTACTTGTGAGATGATGCAAGGCGGTAACTAAGCTTAGGAACACCAGCTGGCAGAGGAGAATCCACCCTGTAAAGGATATTGTTGAAATTAGACTCTTGGCTACAATGCTGTAAAGAATAATTGACTATATGTTAAAAGAGGAATGTTTCTACCTAGATAGTGCCTGATTTGGGGTTATTTGTGGTTTTTTTTTTCCTTAGGAAGACTCAGGGTAGGGAGAGATCAGTATTACAATTAATTACAGTATGAAAGTCCAAAACAACTATGTTCAACAGAAGTTGCAAACTCAAATACTCAGAACTGAAGAACTGCCACGGCTGAGGTTATCCATTCAGCCTTAATTATGCTGCCCATTCTGTGCGCTACAGCAAGTATTAAATACAGAAGGGGGGGGCGGGTTGGTTTTTCCCCTGTCATATGACTCCTCCATAGACTGGAGGTTGTGCTGGGAATGGATCAGGACTGCTTTAGAGAGGGGGCTGCTATCTGCCACGTTTGCTCCAGGAGCTGGATGGCATGCTGTGAATGAAGCTGGGGTGTTGGTTAAAACAAACATGAGTTTGTGCCGTTGATTTTGCAACCTTAGCGTTATATCAACAGACGTATTTGCATGCAAATTTTAAATAAGCAAAATGGATGGAGGGGGGAAACAAGGAAAACAGGAACGAAAACCCCACGTAATGTGGAACTTCACTAATCCCAACATGTCCTCTCAGAAGCCTCCAGACCTTCAGATCCACAGCATAGACTTCCAATCACAACTCATAAACCCACCAGCATCATCAGCAGGTTGTCTGCTGCGGTGCCTTTTAAAATTCATAAATGCTTTGTGCATGCTTCTCAGTGGCTTGAGTGGGTGGCATCCGTACGTCCCGTAGGCGTCGGGTTTGTGGTGGTCTCCACCCCGTGCTGGTGATCGCGGTGAGGGACCAGCTAACCCACCCTGAGCGCAAGCTGGGTTGGTGCACTTGGAGGCAGTGGGGCTGCTGAGGGAGGCTGCCCTTGAGCGCGGTAGGGAGCTTGCTTTGCTCCATTATTACAAGCACAGAGAAATAAATTGCAGAGGGTGCCACTGTGTTTCATGGCCTTCCAAAAAAACCCCCTTGCCTGCTCCTGTTCCTCCCCATTTCACGCTGTACCCCCGAGCCCTATTCTGCTACATCAAAAATGAGGACAAAATAATACAATTTGCCTTCATACTCAGAGCACAAGTCACTTATGCCACAAAATAATCCTACCATATAACACCATTATGCATTATCATGTATATTATTCAGCACTTTGAATAAAGGAAAGCTTTTCTAGCACCATGCTGAACATGTCATTATCGCATCATGTCAGGGACCCATGCATTTTCCTATGCCCTTCATAATAATGCTTCCCAAGTTGCTGCACTTGGATGACACACAGCTACACGTGCATGTGGGTTTTCTTCAAAGTGAACATGACTAACACTCACAAACACTTGGAAATGAGTTCAGTGAATCAAAATCAGAACTGATGTGGTGTGTCACTGACAGACCACTAAGATACTTGCCTTTCTAAGCTAACCCCGTTGAAGAACCCTCTCTTCCCCTCAAGTGTGCACCCTAAAAGTGGAATATAAGCCTTGGGTTAAAAATATGAAGAAAGCTTCTATCACATTTTATCTCAGTAAAATAAATCAAAAAGGACAACTATTTCACCATCTCCTCTGCTGTGTCTCCACATGTTCTGGGTGGACCCACTTTATGAGCCCACAAAACCCCGCGCTGCCAGACTCTTCTTTGTAATATGCCTGGTAATGCTTAATTCAGCCTAAGAAATGAGGCAGTTTTGCTGTTAAACAGAAACAACACCCCTTTTTCTTACAAGTGCCAGTGCTACCCTTGTTAATAAATCTTTATCTCTAACAGCAACAGCTTCAAGACTTAGGTGGTGGAGGTCCTGATGACACCTGGAGACATGCAACTGAGATCCACTGAGTCTCTCCTAAGTACCCTCTTTGCCCCTCTCTCATGAACCACTTCATGTCCCCCGCCTCGTGTTGAAGTGGGGATGGTAACACAACTTGTGGCAACTCAAGTGGCTGCTGGTTAAATCCACTTAATCCCATTTTCTTGCAGTAGTGCACTTTGGGAGAGCAAGGAGGAGGTGGAAGAGTGGTTTATCTCAAATGGAAAGAGGAGGGTCTTTTTTCAGTGTGACACAGAGGTCAGTAAAGAAGTCTGCAGTCCTTCACTAAACATATATGAGGGGACAAAAGTGATTAGTTTCTATTCTCTTTCTCTGATGGCTTCAACCCCGTAGTTCCCAAAGGCACAAAGGAGTCAAAGAGCTCAGCCCATTAATAGTTAACTCCAGCCTAGAGCCAAGCAGTCCCTGAAGCACCCTTAATGACTGTTTCTCACCAACCCTCCAACTGGCCAGAAACCTGATAGACGCAGCTAACGCCATAATCTCAGAGCACTCTGAGATGAGGTGCATCTCCTGTCACACAGGTTTCCTAGGATTTCTTCTGGGCTGTCATCGAACCAAGGGCTGTTGGACCAGCCGGTTTCCCTCTCGCTGCTGCAAGGACCACAAAGGTGGCTCTGCTCTGCATACCACGCACAACGGCGTGTAGTATTGTGTAGGTAAAGGCGTCGTTACCCCCAGACCAGGTTTAGTCAGGTGTCACCATTGAGGTCTACGAACATTTGTTTAGATGGGGGAGCAGTATGGCTTCCCCATCAGACTGCCTGACTCCGAAGAAATGGTAGATTTTATCCATTAAAATATCATCACCTAACAGGCTTAATGTTAGAAATACTTTCGCCCAGTGGCTATTGGTATCTCCTCCTCAGCTAATCATGGCCACATGGTCACATGGGCCCAAAACACAGGTTTCTCAGGACACAGATTATTATAAAAATATACTGTCAATGTGTCAAATTATTAGTCTTATGGAACATTTTAGCAAGTTGAAGAAGCAATAATTTTTTCAAGAGGTATGGCCAGAAAAAAAAAATGTATGGGAGGAACCAGTGTCAGTGGACCAACACAGCATTCTTCTCCTTTCAAAACAAAGAGCTCTAGAAATGCACATGTAAAATAAGAGTTTTCAACAAGTACGCTTAGGCGTGACTGCAGTAAATGTTTTCATATGCTATTATTTTGACATATATTCTTAAAAAATCATCATCTGTTCTCACCGTGCATTTTCCTTGCATAGTCATATTTTATGTTCCACAATAAAATGAAACATAGAGGAAGAAGCAGATTTGTTAAGAAATCCATCTGCCTATAGTCTTTTTTAAAACAGTGGCAAGGCCCAGGGTGCTATGCATATGAGCAGTTAGCTACTCTGGAAGGAAACACTATCCTGATTATCTCAACTTCTGTTATTTTGATAGAATAAAAACATCCCCAGCAGTTACTTTTTTAGGACAAAAAACCCACACAGCACTGCAATCTCAGAGGAAGAAAATCTTACATATGTTTCCTGACTGCAAGTATTTTAATGATTCAAACTAAGCTTGACTATGCTTTAAACTAAACACATGGACACAATCCAAGTGAATTTGCTAAGACAATGTTTCTTCCTTTAAGCACTGTAAGTTAAAACAAGGACTAGGCTATTGGGTAATGCTCATTAAATTGTTTTACAGCAGCATATTTTCATTCATAGCATCTAGCAGCACGCTGAATGCTCTTGGGTCTTGGAAATGAAACTAAATTTCTTCAGCAAACATAACACTCTACTAAAGTCTTCATCAAATATGTAAAGGTAGCTGGCAAGTTAAAGTTACTTGTGATCCTCTGAGAACCATTTCACCCAAGAGCAAATAGTTCATCCTCAGGAAGGAGAAAACAAAACCTTTCTGATTACTAAGAGACATTGCACTTCGCAATGGCAGCCATACAGTATGACTGCAACCAGTGAAATGACCCCAAATTATACACACTTCCCTGCTGTAAACTGCATTTTCACATTCCAGCGTTGCTCATACTCACACATATACTTAACTGCAGACACCTGTGCAGTTCTCATCGGAGCCAACAACCTATAGCTCACAAAATAAAGTACTCCCACAAGTGATTTTCAGGATCAGCACTTTAACCCGTGCCTCTGTTCCCTGTTTATTTGCTAGATCAAATCAGCCCTGGAAGAGACACTACACCATGATCTGCCTAATGCATGGAAAAATACCCGTTGCTCTATAGGTCAAATCTCTCCTTCTACAATCTTTGGCACAGTGTTGGCAAAGTGTTTCCGAGGACCATTTTTAGGCATTTGACTAAAACGATTAAAAAAGCTGGATAATTTCCACAATGCATATTTCTGACCTGTATGCACATAACTGCATACCAACCACAGTCCCGGATATCTGCGGTGCTGCGGCAGAACGACAGAAGTGACCCAAGACCTAAGACCCCACTGAACACGACCCAGCTAATGCAGCAAAATCTCCTACAAATTATTTACCCGATGTGTGCAAAAAAACCCCCAGAGTAAACATAATGGTTTTCCTATGTCAAATTTACTAGGGAGTAGCTTACAATCATACACAAATAATCTACCAAAGACAAAGGAAACTTCTACGAAATTACAAAGCCCTGCAATTTGCATAGTAATTCTTTCTAATTAAGAAAAGGAGATATAAGTTGTTTGTTATAAACATCAGCAGGCCCTGTGCAAATACGAAGGGCTCACAGCCGAGCTGAGTATTTGTCAAATCAAAGCGACTCGCCGGAGAGTTTTATTGGTACAGCTGCGGCGCATGCATTTTATCACACATGCTAATAATCCTGGTTATGGCACTAACATTTTAATCATTTGTACTGTGGGCTTGTTTCTCAAACAATTAGCACTAATGAATGGCCAAAATACCTCGGATCATATATGTCTAATTGCAGTCAAGAGCGGTTATTGTCCGCATGTACATTTCAATTCACCTCTGGGGATAATGTTTGTTAATTGTATTTCTTTATATAGCAAGTGAAAAAAGGCTGTTCACTCAAAAAGGGACTAAGTGTTCTCTTCTTTCCCTTTGTTCCCACAAGAAGCTAAAGTCACTTCAAGAGGCACTTAATCCCATCATCCATGGTTACAATTGCCTTACAGCATCAATCAAAAAGAATCTGAAGTAAAATGATGCAGCTATATTGTGTAATTAAAAGCAATTCAGGTAGTTATTGCTTGGGGCATTTTCCAGGTCCAAATACTTAAAATGGCACTGCGGGGATGCTAAATACTGTAGTGTTTTAAATTTGGTCAACTACAATATCTCACAGAGAAAGGGGAGGAATATGCAAAAAAAAAAATCTCCTAGTGTGTATTGTAAAGCGAAAGAAAAGAGGAGGAACAGCTAACGTTTGAAGTGACAAAATCTACAAGTCTCCATATAAAAGGGAAATAAAAATATCAAGAAGAGAGAAAAGAGGAGGAAAAAGAAAAGGATGGCAGTTTTCAAGGAAAATAAATTCCTCGCAATTGTTAAAAAGTTAACATGTGAAAAAATGCTAACGTTTCCTCGCATGGAAAACAAAAGCTCATGTCACAAGCTTTACCATCAGAATACAGGTCCCTGAAATCTTTGCACTTTCCTAGTGGAAATAAATCCGAGGTAAACTGAGCAGTTCTTCTTTGGGAAAAAAAAAAAAAAGAAAGAAAAAGACTTAGGTTAAAAGAGAAGAGCTATGATATTTACTTCTGAATAAAGCCAGAACTTCCCGAAGGTACTTTACCTAACAACTGCCACTAACCCTGATCCAATTATGCTAAAATTAAAACTGGGGGGTTATCAACATATCAAACACTCTGCTTTACATTTTCATTTATTCCTTTGTTCCAGACCCACTATGGTCACTTCCCTGACCCTCCAAAAACTAATTAAGAAACCCCCAAACCTAACCCGTCGCCAGGGCAGGCAGAAGCCACCAGCTCTCGTAGTCTGAGATCTCTTGACAAGCAGCTTTCCTTTACCAGTGCCTTGGAAGAGGCTTTGTCTGATTTTAAACTCCCCCAGTAAGGCTGATGATACGATCTCGCACCGATGTAACGGGAAGATCAATTCCCCTGAAGCGGATGGGGGTTATACGGGTATAAAATCGGCCCCCATCCCTCAAGTTTGAAGAGGGTGAAAGAATAAACCCTAACACTTTCACAGCATCCTTAGGGAGACAAGCGGTCTGCACCCAGCTGCGGGGACTGAGCGCGGTGGGCTGAGGAAGCGCTCACAAAAACTCGGCGAATTAAGAAATTTAACCCCCGTAACAACCAGCTTTGGATATCAAAAGGGACAGATTGGAGGGGGTTGCTCCCCTGAGAGCAGTTGCCTGCTGGAAAAACTGTAGCAGGGAGAAATGAAAAGGGAGCTTCCAAGTGACCTTTAGCAAGTGCTTGCTCCAACTGATAGGACACATCGCATTATAGCCAAAAAATAGAGAGGTGAGCCAAATGGGGAAGGAGAGCCCTGCTGATAAAAAAAAAATCATGATGCAGAGAAGCATGAGCAGAAGAAAGCAGTTTAGGGTCTAAATGGAAACTGAGAACCAAATCCAAAGTTGCTGGCAAGTCATTTTAGGAAAAATATGTATCTTTGGCTGCTATGTATAATTTTTTCCTACCTCCAGTAAATAGATGTAAGTCATATAACTGGACACCAGAGAAAAGATTGAATACAAACCAGGAACTTACTGACAAAGGCTTAAAATCACGGACTTCTAAGCCATAAAATGATAAAAGGCTATCATAGGTTAAATAGTTAACCAAACTTTCTCCTCCCACCAGCACTAAAAGTAAAAAAAAAAAAAAAAAGACCTTTTATTTACCCCACCATGTTCTTTCAACTACATTTGACCCTGTTGTTTTGGTTGACTCCGAGCTTCACCATGCCTTGAATTGCTTTGACTGAAGATCAGGGTTTTTTTTTCTTCTCGGTTCAAAATGGCCAAATTAGACAGCCAGGATAAAAATAAAAGGACCACTGGCTTCTCATATTACTAACGTCTCCTATTTTCACAGCAGCAAAAATAGTCTGTTTGTGAGGAAGAGGAGAGCGCTACGGTTCTTTGACTTAATATGGGAATTTTTAAAGAGATTTAAATAATGGCTCAGGGTGATAAGGGCTGCTGCTTCTTACTAATGGCAACAGGCTGCTTCTCTCGGGCAGCTTGTGTGTGTGTGTTTGCTATCATCCAAGGTTAATTGGTGTCCTGTCTTGGGGAGCTTTAACATACGTGACATACAGTCGAGAGTTTGCTCCCTTCCTTACGGTGTGGATAACTCTGAATAACTCGTCATGGCCATAAAGTATTCCCGAGCTGAGCTGCGCCTCGCTTTGCTTTTACCATTAGCAAAGTTTCTGGCTCCTTGGGATTCTTTCCGCTGCTTCATCAAACCCACATCACTGCAGGGCGATGGAAAAGCACTCTGTTTGTCTGTGTCACATTCGCTTTGCCACATTAACCAAAGGAAGGTGTAGTTCAGATAACAATTCACTTCCCTGTTTTCCTACATATAAAGATATACAAATAAACATAAACACTAAACATAAACAGTTTTGAAGTTTTAATTTCTATAAGTAAATTTTAAGCACTTGCATGTATCTAACTAATGATGATTCTACGTTGCATTTCTCAAATCTACAACACTGTAAAGAGACTCTGTAAAATTTTGTCCATCTATACGTTTTCCCAACAGAAGCTCTTGCATTACACATATTTTACAGAACTGCAACTAGCAGCTGCGACAGAAAATTACAACACATTTTAAATAACAAAAACATCCCACAATAAAGATAAAGATTCAATAGCATATTGAGAGGTTTAAAAATGACTACATAAAATGAGCCTTTTTTAAGATGTGCACTGAGAAGTAAGAAGAAATTACTTTGGATGTCTGACATCAATGTATGATTTGCTTTATCATTGCTGTGTACAAACCAATATGCAGCAAGTGTGCTCAGGGCTGTGCAACACAAAGGAAAAAGCATGGCTTCTGGGGTCAAGCATCTTCCAGTTCAGGAGGAGGATCAGGCACATGTCACCAACAAGCTGTCCTGGAGCATTCCATGCCAAACACTTAGGAAGTCAATATATAAAATCCACAAATCTGTAGTGGTTGCACTTTTATGGATTCAGACCCGTGTTGGTGGCCTCTGCAGAAAAGCTGAACTTTCAGGAGATTCTTTACGTCACTGCAAAACCACTCTTGCCTCTTCCAATTCTCCCCCCCGGCTCACCGTCGGGCTCTTCCCTTCCTACTCATTCTGCCCCAATGTTTCCACACACACTGACTCTGCACGCACCCACCCACATCTCTATGTACCCATATGCAAAAATTGGTAACAATGTTTGGACAGAATTTGTTTTCTCACTGAACATGCTTTTCCCCTCTTTTCTTCCCCGCGCCCTTCTCTTCCCTCCGTGCCGGTGCCCACACCAGGGTACGGGGAGCATCCCCACCACTGAGCTCTTGCAGCTCCCACCACTGGTCCAGCTGTGTGCACGTTGGCTAAATGCTGCAAGGTCAAGATCAAGACCAGCATTTGAAAATTCAGCGCTAATTACTGTGATTACAGTCTGAGTCCCAAACAGCCAAAGCCTCCCGAGCAGTTTAGGAGCAGGCTGCTAACGAGTTATATGTAAAATAAGAAACAGGCACTTGATAAAGTCAGAATCAATAAAGTGCCATTCCCGCCTGTTAAATGACCTTGCTGTAACACAGAGCCACTATCTTCACCAGAGCCTGTGCAGGTTAGATACACGTATCTGCAGTGTGAGAGAAAAGGAAAACAGTACAGTCCTTAAAATCCATTCTGATTTACATCTGAGTTAAAATAAAATTACACTAAAGACGTGCCTGAGAATATTTAGCAGAAGGAAATGAATCGAGTGTCAATACACTGGTGCTGCAGAAGTCAGAAGAAGAAATGTGACACCCACTTTGGGTCTTTCAGAATTTCTGATTTTTTATGACAAATTGTCATCTTTGTAATTTTGGTTGTGGTGGGGATATTTTACAAACTGAGGTTCCCTTCATGTTTCTGAGAATTTTTCACTGAATAGGCCATATTTCATCTTGATTTGCAATTTACGGCAGTCTACACTTAGCCAAAGCACAAACAGCTTGACGATTCCTGTACTTAGAAATGTATGTAAATTACGCTACTCAATAAAGCACAGACATTTTTACTACTTAGGAAAAACAAAACAATATTGCAGTCTTCTCTGCACTTTGAGATTGCTCCTGTAAACGCACTCAAGCATGTGCTTAGCCCAGAGAAATCAAAAGGACTAGTCAAACACTTAAAATTAACCATGTGCTTAAGTGCCTGCAGGACTGGGGATTAATTTTGGATTATGAAACTGTTCCATTTCCATGTGTTCTTAGGCTATACATGGGCCAACCTGCTATTTTCAGGTTTTGGCATAGAGACTTGTGCAAAATTGAGACTTAGATGTATGCAGATGCAATCCAGCTGGTGAATATCTTTTAAACAATACAAAGATGCTTGATCTCAGCTGGGGAAAAAAAAAACCTGCATGATATTTTCAGAATAAGATTAAAAGCAAAGATATGATTTATATTTAGCCAAGCATTATTTTCTAGAAGAATTATTATGTAGAAGAATCATTTTGTATTAAACTGAACTTATTCAGAATGGTTTCTGTGCCAAATAACTGAGCAGTGAAGAACAATTTAGCAAGCAATTAGTAAATATGAAACTGCTGAAGAACAGAACTGTAAAACTAAAATACACTGCAATTACATCAAAAAAATAAAATGTTGTAATTAAATCAAAGCTGATGCAATATGACAGAAAAAAGAACGAATGCACAATGCTATTAGATCAACAGCAAGTGTAGCTACACCAATTGAAAACCAACTGCTCTCTGCTTTTGAACACAAGCCTGGTGGAAATTTTAAAATATTTCCTAAACGGACGATAAAGAAGAATGCCTGCAAATCCCGCAGTGCTCCAGGCAACACTTAACTTTAGAAATGTCTACAGGCAGAAATACTACCCTGCAGTATGGCTCAGGATGGCACAAACAAGCATCTGTGTTTATTTTTTAACTAGTCAGATTTATAAGAGCAATGAAATCCCTACATAAGCATTTTATATTGACCTGATATGGACTTACTGTTTTAACCAGCTTTTTAACTAACTCCACAAGTTAATAAAGGCAACTACATGAATCCTTACTGCCTATACATTAAGATAAGAAAAACATTCATTAAGCAATATCCAGACTGTTTTAATTACAGGAATATCACTCTTATTTGTAGTATAATGTTCGTTAAGTACAGTATAACATTTTCTTAAAGTGCCCCAGAGGCAGTTAAACTCTTGATTAGCTATAAAACCAAAAAATCTCCCTTAACTTCAATCACAGGAGTTAATGCCTACTGCAATGAAATTCCAGTACTTTTAATCATACAAAAATGTCATATGTAAATCTTATTAACCATGAAAACATTATATAAGATCAAATGAATTTTCTCTGCTGCTATCACTACTCAGTGCTAGAAAAACGTAGGAATCTTTCTATGACAGTTGTGGTAGTAACAGTAATAAGTCCAGCCCTATTTCCTTTGAGAATGAAATCAGCTGAAAGCCAGATCTTATTTTATTAATTTCAAAAGATAGCAGGGAATGCCCCTAAATCCTGACTTCTAGATTTTCATGCCTTTAACTATGTCCCTGTTCAATTATCCAAAGTTAAAACATACAAAACGAGTAGCAGTGGTGGGATTAAACAACCTTATGCAGACTGCAGAACCTTCTTGATCTCCAGTAAATAAACACCTGGCAAAGCTTTACTCTCTGATAACAAAATTTCCTTTTTCTTCTGCCTTTTTCAGTATATTACAAGAATTAACATTATTACTGCTTTTGTACAGATGACAATGAAACACCTACGTTTTCTTCAGTATTTATCCTGCATCTGCCCATTATTCCATATATCTCTTCAAAAAAAACCTATTCGTTTTTTGTTTGCTAACAACACCCACCAAGAATTCAAAAAATCATGAACAACATGATGCATTAAAAATGGTAACATTTTTAAAGTGCGCAATGAAATACTATTTTCTGGTTCTTGTGTCCCTGGTTTCGTATTTTCAAGCTTTTCCTTGCAACAGTCAAAGACAGAAATTTTCTTTAAAAGTAAAAAACAATTAAAGGCGAGATTTTAGGAAGCTGGGGTTAAAGGACGTACTAAATATTGTGAAACTAATGATAAAAAGATGACAGTTGTCAATTCATTTTGATCTTCCACATAGGCAGCTGAAGGCTATTTTTATTACATGGAAACAGGCATACCAATCCCTAACTCAGCAGCAGCCCTCCAAAATCATCTCCTTGGTAAGGTCAGTAAACTAAAAATGGTAAATTTAGTGCCCAAGAGCCTCTTCAGGCTCAGCACACCTCTAGCCACTGAGTTCCCCTTAGCAAGCGATAAGCGTTTGCACAGCGCTACCTTGAAAGGGACAAAGCCCTCACCCTACTGAGCTGGTGGGGCAGGTCCTGCCGTTCCCATGGGTGCACATTTGGGGCATGTGGTAAAGCCCTGGGTGCACCCTCCAGGGGCAATTTTTGGCCATAACCCTGCTCCTGACTCAGGCAGTTCATTAAGCGCCTTGAGGAGGTGAGCACACTTGGAGGAGATGAATCCCACCCGGGGGTGTCCACGGTGGGGAGCTAATTTGGAGAGGCACGTTGGTCATATTGTCACAGCCTATCTTACCAAGGATGAACTTTGCTGGGTAGGCAAGCTCGAAGAAAGACAACAAAGGTGCCGGACCTACCAGGGCAGATAATATGAACGTATGATGGAGGAAAAATGTTGGCCAAGGGACACTTTGTAATACTAAATACAGAAGCCTGCTATAGAAAAACCCATCTCTAAGCTACTTTTATAATTTAATCATCTAAACATTTTCACAGAACTCTTCAGATCAGTTTTGCCACATCCCAGGAGATGTAGAAACTGGTCATTAAAACCATGGCTCCCAGGTCTGCAGATCCCCCACCTAGCAAGTCCCATCCCATTTGTTGGTCACCGACATGGGCACTTTAAAAAATGATCATTGCCAAGAGTGGAAGAGAGACGGGGTGAAAATCAACTTCTCTGCAAAACAACATGATTTTATTTTCACAAAAAAAGTCAAATTACCTGCCAGCAGCCCCTTTTGGGGCACTGAGAGCACTTGATGGGCCTTGCTCTGTGCAAGTGCAAGTGCTCTTATTACATGCTCTGTTGGAGTTTCTTATCTGTATTTCCCAGGTGAGATTACTCTTGTGGTTACAGTTGCTACAGGGTACATTTACCATGGCCAGTGAACCTATGAAAAAGCCAACTGAAACTTAGGTAAAGCTCAAGAGTCAAAGTTGCTCTCCTCCCCAGTGGCCTTGTTTCATAGGATGCCCCTGGTCCCCCAAAAACTTCAGTTTTGTTAAATGTGGATTTCCTACCTCACTGCGTTGCAACACACATCATCATCATCGGTCCCCCTCCCTTAAAACCAAATTTTAGAAAACAGCCCTGTCCCTGATGGCTGCCTAGTGGGGAGGAAAGAGTTGGACATGGCTGAGAGGGAAGGGAAGAGAAAGGCAGGAGAAGGGGTCGCCAAGCACGGAGTTCACTCGGGAACGCCATGAAGAAGAAATTCTTCCAGACTGCCCCAGTTTAAGAGTGAGGATTTTTTTCCTCTAAACTCTTGACACAGGCTGTTCAATATTTATTTAAAAATAAGTGAAGAAGAAAAATACACTGCCTCCCTTGCAACCTGCACAAATAAAGAAAATACCTTTTAGTTCATAATGATAATATATATCACGTAAGCAAAAGTCCTGAATTACATGAAAATAAAATCTATAAGGAGAAATAGGATTAGGTCTACTTCCATATAACAGTTTTTATGATATTTAAATGAGCAGCTATGTTTCTCTAAGTCAGCATTATAGCACTTCACATCTGCGTGAAAACTGAACAACATACAGACTCTGAACTCACTGATATATAACCTTGTCCTCCCTGTGAAAACATGTAAAGGCATCACTTGGTTTTCCTTTAAAAGTCGTCTTTAACAAACTCTGTCATGAATGCAGGTTCAGACTTAGGGAAATGAGATAATTAGATGACATGTCTTTTATCCTCTACTGGATAAAGAGAAAAAATATTCCATTACTGTATCTGCCTATTTTTTTTGTTCAGGTATCATTGTAGATACACTTTAGTACAAAGGTGAAATAATATCACTGAGATATGTTTTAATTCTGCAGAGCATGTCAGTAATCTGTACTAATACTAAGAAACAAAGTAGCACTCTCAAAGTTGAGATTATATATATGGAATTTGGATGGTTCAAAGCATCAGTTTTAGTCTCACATCACCCCTTGTTCATCATCATCTGTTTCCTTGTTGGTAGGAAGAATGTCATGGACATTTCAATTTTTATCTTCCTGAATAACAGTTTAGTTGAGCTAGCGTCTCAGTAATGGCAAAGTTTGTTGTCAGAGACTAGCGTCAAATGCGCTGGGAAAAAATTGTGGCATATCCACTCTCTCCTCCAGAGCACATCCAGCAGGTAACATCTTTCCTTCTTTTTTGGGTCATTTGAGTTTAAAGGAGAAAATGTAAAATAATAATGTCACAAGGTCTGGGTGCAAGCAAGAACAAAATGTGAGACACTGGACAGACAATACAATATCCCCAGTCTTAAAGGTAAGGTTTTCTTTTGGCTTGCAACTATGACAGTCAGAGGTGAACATCTATTTATATGTGTGCATGCTTATGTTTATATATTTATGTGCCTGTATATATATATCTACATATAGTATTTATTTATAAATGTGCATATATGTACACAGGTATGTGTATAAAAAGACCCAATGTGGCATAGTACCACAATAGCATGTAATGATGGAAATTGGCAAAAAGAATTATCTTCCATAAATCCAAGAAATAATAAAACTGTTTTTTCCACAACTTTTAGTCTCAAATATTCTTCATACTTTGCTGGACTAAACTGCCTTTTCCTGCATCTCCAGCACTGGCACAGAGTGGGAATTCTCCAATGAAATATGAAGTCTCCCCAGGACCCCTCATACACTAGACTGAAGGTTGTTCCACCGTTAGTTGTCGATGACAGTGCAACACTTGTGGTCTTTGCATCACACACTTTGTATCCACACACTGTGGGCATCCTGCATACCTTGCACGTACAGGTGTGACCCTGCAGATTTACAGCTGCTGTAGACTGAAGACATGTCTTAGTGAGCCAAAGCAGCTCTGCCTGTCATGTTACTGCTTCCTGTCTTTGCCAAATCCCTGCCAGAACAAAGCAAGCAACATGCTATTTCACACAAGTGTCACTCCTTCCATCTCATCTCTTGGAGCTCAACATTTTTAGCCATAAAAAAGTAAGATAACAATCTCATATTCTCCTTTCCTTGTCCCTGCTCAGATTATTTTGGAGAGCAAGGAAGGAATTTAGAGGCTGTTTCATCAATATTCTACCACTATATGTTAATAGGTGGGAAGAAAGACAACTTTTTGGCTAAAATAGCCATTTACAGTGGTTGCCAGAGGGACCAAACTGCACTGCAAAAGGCAGGGGGGAAATAACTCATTTCTTTCTTCCCTTTTGAGAAGCAGCAGGACAAGGGTGGGCATTCCCTCGCCATGATGATCTTAAGGGTCTTTTCCAATCTAAATGATTCCATGAGCTGTTCTCCACCCTGCTCCTGAGGCTGCGTGGTTCCCATGCCCAAGGCTGGGCTGTGAAAACCACAACTGAGCCCTTTGCAAAACAGACTCGAGTGCCCTGTGGAAACAGTGAAGAGAAGCACGTCCCTGGGAAGACCTCCATGCCCATCTTAGGCACCTGAACCTGAACAGATATGTATTTGGGCTGTTTTGTATAGCTTTTGAATAGCTGAAAGGTAATTACCACCACTGCCAGTGCTAGTGCTGTGTTTAAATAATTTCTTTCACTCTATATTACAACAACTACTTCTTCAGCGGAAATGTTGTTCAATATCTGGACATTCCTGATGATCTGCAAAATAAGACCCAGCATTCGGCATGCTCAAAGAAAAAAAAAAATCCTGGTGCAATCTGGCCTGAAACCCTGCTTTCCCTTTCAACAAATACACTTATGTTTTGGGGTCTTTTAAAGATATGCTGCCTCTGTTCCTGTCCTAAGTAGATATAATGTAAATTGTTTTCCCACCATGATAACAGTCATGCCTGCTAATTTCAGCATTTCAAGGATGTTGCTAGATTTTGATCCACAAAAAGGATATTATAAATATTAGTAGGTACATTTATTCATGCCTCAGGAGCTTATATTAGTTTGAAAAATAAATAACTAGTAGTTAAGTTTTATGTGATTTTAGATCTTAAAATATTCTGTTTTATTATTTTCTAACCTCTGCAAAATGCTGCCTATTACGAAGGAAGCAAACAGAAGACAGGTTCTAGACCAGAATGGATTGAATTATGGAGAAGTGAAGATACAAGAGCCTGGAGAGACAAATAAGTCTTCAGGCGGCTGCAGTATGTTGACTACTCTATTACTCAACTAGACGTGTGTACACCTTGATTCAAAATACACTTTTATTACTCTATACGCCTTTTCCATTGTTTGGAAACCAGCAACCAATAAGCCAATGTTTAACCTAGAACAAGGAGTATTAGGGTGGCTTTGAATGCAGGGAAGATGGAGGACTTTGGTAAGACTGCTCATGTTTGAGGGCCAGTAGGGAAGAAGATTAAAAAGCATCTACAGGAAGAAGAGAATTAAAGGGTAATTGTAGGCTGCAAGAAGCCAGGTCTGGCAGAGGGATGAGGTGAGGAAAACCCAGGACCTGGGAAGTATAGACAAGGAATCTGAAGCCAGTGACATGCAACGGGGAGCTCTACAGCCAAGTCAAAGCAAGAGAGGCAATCCTGGACAGCCAGCACCCAGCAAGGCAGGGTGGCCCAATCAGCCAGGAGAGGGGTGACAAGTGCATAGGGTCTCAGTGAGATGGCCCCTGGGAACCAAAGGGAGGAATGGGTTTTGTGCAAGTGGCGAGGCAGACAGTGCCAGGACGTGACCCTAACTGAGCCACCATGGGAGAGGACCAGGGAAGACTGGGGAGGACTGTGGGAAAGACACACAAGGACAGGAGGTGAGACTGTGAAACAGAAACCAAACCATCAGCCAGGGACACAAAAAGGGAGCCATGGTAGGTATACACTTAGAAAGCTGGACAGAAACAAGGTCAAAAGCAAGATTAAAAGAGTAAGGTGAGGATGTAATTAAAAAAAAAAAAAAGAAGAGGACAAGGTCAGTGGAGATTTCGGTGAGGGAAGCATCAATGAAAAGCAGGGACTGAGGAATCTCCTGACATGGCATCAGAGACAGAGAAAATATATTAACTCAGGGCAGCCAGCTGCATCACTTAAGGAAAACAGGGTAGCCTGGCATAAGTCTTTGAGGATGAAGCAGTGGAACAGGGAGTCAAGGATGGGGAGTACAGGGGAGGAGGAGGAAGCAAAAAGGAGACAGTGGGATCTTGATTCAGCCAAGTAGCTGAGTACAATGTGAACAGTCTGAGCACTCTAATAATATCACTTGACTAAGCACCTTCCTGAATCAGGGCCTGGCTCAGGAGCCTTCCAAAGACTGGGGAAGAAGCTGTGTAAACTGCTCAGAACAAATGGCGTTTCAGCATGAAGAATGGAAATGAAATGGGAACTTCGATGCTGACCCCAGAAGTCCTTCTGAAACCCTCTAACAGTGACCTGTCACCTCACTTCACAGAGAAAGCAGAAAAATGTTTTTACTTGCCCTACACACTGATTTCCCACACACAAGAGATCATTTTAATTTAGGCCTCTACATTGTTTTGCTAGCACTTAACATTGCATAAAAATAAAGTAACTTCAGCTCCCTGTGATGCAGTGCGAGTGACTGAACTTCCCTTCAGTAGCCAGAACTGCATCCATTAAATGTGTGAAATGCTAAAGGTAATGGTGTCCAACAATAGAAAATGAGGCAAAAGGAATTTAGACCAACCTCAGGAACCAGTTTGCCAAAATTATGGGTGGATGCTAGGGGAGAAGGACAAATAATACAGGGACAGATGGCTAAGCAAAAACAAAAGCCATTATCTAAAACCTGGCTAAGGAAAGCTTAGCAACTGATTGTTTAACAGAGGCAATTAGAGAACTCCATTAAATATAGTACTATCAATAGTTTGGATTCTAAGCAATAAGAAAACGGAGGACTTGCCGCCATTGGTGGCACTATTAAATACTTGCTATGCTCACATTAAATATTAAGGTGCACACGTTTTATACATAACGGGCATTTCTTATCCCTGTTAGAAGGTGGATTAAAAAATGCAAACAAACTCTAGGCCAATAATAAAAGCTTTAGCAACTTGTCAAGTCTTAGAAAACCATAACAAGGTTCTGCGAGCAGTCTGCTGCTCAGGAGATCCTGCTGAAGTACGACAGTCTTTCCCTCCCCTCTTGATTCCCCTCGCAACACGTACACATATAGTCCTGGAAAACCATAGTCGGACGAGAAGGCCAGCGCTCTGGCTGTGTCCCCACGGGGGTGAAGGGTTACTCCAGAACAGCAGAAGCATTTTCTGAAGGTGCCCCACCTCAGCTGATGGCCACCACGGAGCAAGACTTGGGAGAAAAGCATGGGAAGCAGCCGAAGTGGCACAAGGGAGATAAGTCTTACACGTGCTTAGTGTTGTGCCAGGATAAGGACCTGCAAACTCTGGCAGCTCTTAGCAGAGGGAGGGTGTAGCGCAGGTTAGTGTGGCTCTGACATCCTGGTGGCATCACATCGAGTCCCGGGCATCCCGCAGTGCTCTCGCTCTGCCATGAAGCCCATGTAAAACTGCGTCCGTGGGAGATGCTGCCGCTCTCCGTGCTGAGAGCAGGCACGCGTATTGCACAGTTAAATCACTCTGCCCCATACACCGGAGAATTAACTCCAAATAAATGTCTGAATCTCTGCCTGCAGCCTCAGTACAAACATTGCTCTCTCAAGGCAGCACGGCATGAAAAGTTGCACAAGTCATGAAAACGTAGCCTTCCATTAGCTTTACGCAGCACAAAATGATGGCTAAACCTGTCTGCCACCACTGGCTCGTAAGAACAGTTTGAACCAATAGGCCTTATTCATATAAGCAAGCAATGTTTAGTTCTTTTTCCATACTTTCCTGGTACTTTAATTATTTTAGTAACTAACTGACACGCATTGTTTCAACATATCACATCTCCATGGTGGCACCATCACTTTGCAATAAAGGTTTCTTTAAGAAAAGAAACAGCTTCTTAATTTTTTTATTAAAAAAAAGTTAATAATTACAGGAACACTGATGGTGTTGCTATAGTTACAACTATATCAGCCTTTCACTTATAACTCCCCGTTTTCAAGGATCAATAACTCAGTTGTCAAAAATCCCACTGGGCAGAAGCCTGACACACATCTTAAACATACATTATACAAATGCATAAATAAAAATTGGCTGTTTCACAGTTGTGAACATTTTGATTCAAACCAGTCTTTCCAGATGATGCTTTGAGCATCTGACAGTAGTGGATTTTATTTTTTTTAGAATATACTTTTTGGCAGGCTGATAGCCTTTTAGGTGCCCCAGTGTTTTTGGCTGCCGCCACAGGGAAAGGAAGAAGAGCCACTGCTTTTTCCTCCAGCCATTTCATTCCCCCCACCAGAAAGGAAGCAATTCTGGACGTGCCCACTATGCTCCCAACAAAACTTCCCGAGGATTTTTAGGCACAAAAGCTTCACGCGCATGTGCAGCAGCTGGATTACCACAATAGACCATAACGGCCCTAAGAGCCGTTACGGTATATCAAGTGAGTAAACTGAAAACTAAGAAGGATTTACACAATGACCATAGTGGCTCCCTGGGAGCCGTTACGGTCTATCAGGTCAAAAATCCACTTTTTAAAAAGCGCCTAAATATGTGTATACCCAACAGGGCCTTGAGTCTCCAGAGCGACTATCACACACGTTTTCAAAATCAGCCAGGGAAGAGAAGGGAGATTACACCAAACAACGTAAAGAGAGAAATTTTTTACAATGAATAAAATACCTATCATGCAAATTCTAAAGACCTATATTTAAAGGGAAAAAAGTGCATGTTTAGTTGAGAAATAGGATGTAACATGATTACTTCATTGTCAAAACAGGTCCTTTTAGTTTTTTTTCTTTTTTTTTAAAATGAGAATTAAATGAAAAAGGAAATTTCCCACCAAAATGATAACTGTTTAAAATAAAAGTTAGGTTTCACGAGGTATAGAAATAATGCAGTCGCAGCTGGGTTCTGAGTTGCAGTTCTGCTGCATTTCAAGTCTCCAGCCACAGCGCAAGTTAGTAATACAGCTCAGCTTTGCCTTTCTTTACTTCTCTCCCATTGTGTCAGAAAACGAACAAGTTATTCGAGACAGTAATTTTCTCCATAAAAGTCACCTCTATTTTTTCCAAAAAGAAATCTGCAATAAATCATGAGCCTACTTACTTTTTCTTCTTCCCCTTCCTTTACATGCCATATTTGTTCCTGCAGCAAACCTGTAAGAGAACACTTTCTCTCTATGACCTGAGATAACGGTAATGTTGAAAGAATGGCCTCACTTGTCAAAGATTAGAGGGCTGTCTGCAGCCTACACTCCTCTTTACTAGAGCCAAATAGGCCCAATAAATGCTAATACTCAGCATGACGCATCGAGAACGTTAAGCCTCAACTCTGACTAAGAAGAAAGTATCACAAATTTACTGAAATTATCTATAGCACAATAGAGAAGAGAAGGAATTAATCAAAGTCTCTCTCTTAATGCAATGCTTGATTGAACTATCCCAATCCCTTTTTAAATAGGATAACCTAGTGGCAAGTGACCCCGATGACACATCCTAGAGAGGTACACAAGTACCACTTGTTCGATTTTTTTTCTTTTATGACCTCATTAAGAAGGATTTTGAAGATTGTTCCTGAATATGAGAACAAAGTGTCTGAAGATATCTCTAGCTTTTTATGTCTTTAGCCTTTTGCTGTTGAAATGGCTTTTGGAGTGTTTATAAACTAAGTACATGCACAAGCAAAAAAAAAAAAAAAGTCCTTAAAAATGAAATCGACTAAAGCTACCTTTTCTTAAATGCAAAGACTAGCTAAGTCTCCAAGAAACAAGAAAGTTTTGCCAAGATGAACTCATGATTGCATCTACCCCCCGCTCCGTTCTCCCTCTCTCTCCTTCCCTGTTATAGACCCCATTAATTAGATTTGGCGGCAGTTTTCCCTTCCTTATCAGGGAAGACAGAGTCTGCCAAATCTGCTAGTGTGAAAATACTCCATCGCCAGTAACATTTTTTCCTAAGTGTTTGTTGATTCCACGCTTGGATTTAATATCGAGGATTATATTTTATAACCAGAAACAAACAAACAGATTTATAACTGAAGACCGAAAGGCAAACAGCAAAAAAAAGCAAGCCAAGTACTGAACCTAAATGTAGCATTTTTATTGACTTCTTAGAAACCAAATAACCTGGCATATTAGTGTGTGCATTCTGCAACAGACATTCAGCCCCATTGTACTACTTAGAAGAGAATAAAAAGAAACCCTACTGTTTGAAATCCAGCGGAACATCCCCACAACAGAGCACAACTGTTCCCTCATGCATGAATGGGAAGGAGATGAAAGAAAAGATGGACTTCTGAGGTACAGCAAAAAACAAAGACAACAAAAGTGCTGATCATGAGGGAATGACACAACTCATTGCTGCAAAAAGGATGAGAGAAAGGAGCTCAAACAATGGTGCAGACAGCTAAGTGACATGTAGAAGAATTGAAAAATCTACAGAAGTGTCTTTTCTTTCCACACTTGACGAGAAACAATTAAATGTTGGTACATCTGTCATAAAAAAGATAATTGAAACCTGTTACCATCATTATAGACGGTAACTTAACTACTGAAACTGTAACTGTCCAATTAAATGTTGCCCCCTCTGTTATCTACACCACTTGCTAAAATGAAAAAAAAAAACTTTAATGCTTGTGATGATTTACCACCACTATAGCTGTTACAAGCCATAGAGCTAAACTGGCACATTTTGTAAGGTAGATATTTAGACTATGGGGTACCTACATGTATTTGTCCACACACAGATGGGGGAAGGCAGGCACACATGGGTGCATACAGGCTCACATGCGTGAGCGCACGCATTCATGCACACGCTCTCGCACACCCACCAGCAAGGGTGAATTTTGCAAACAGATGAGGTTTTTGACAAGAAATCCAAAAATCCTGAGTAATTGCCAGAAGCCTCACTAGGTGTTTACTCCCCTGAATGTCCACCAGCCTGTGAAAACAACGCCGTGCTAAACTAATCCACCGACTGTTGCTACTTGCTTGATAATGCACAACATCCCCCAAAACTGCAAAGCAGTTATTGACCCTGTCAGAATACCTGATTAATGGATAAATGCTGTAATTGATTAGCAGAGAAGTGTGAATTAAAACAGAATACAGCATCAATAATGAGCCACTGACAAAAGGTAGCCGACATAAAATGTAAAACGGTAGCCTGCAGCCATATCTCATCAAAGACATGCATTTCTTAAAAACAGAAGAAAATACCACCCCCTGAAAAAACCCCACAAGCGCAGTGTCCTGTTCTCTGCATTCTTTAGGCTTTTCTCTTGGTAATGATTAAACCACCAGCAAAATGTTATGGGAACTACTTCTGAATCCACCTTCATACATCAAGCCAGGCAAGGCAGTTAAATGACTCCATTATCCTCTGGGCTTCTCTACCCTTAAAGAAATGCACCGCTCTCCATTTTATCCCTGTGAGCTGTGATTTTGGAGCAGCGCTGGCCCCGGGTGCACCCAAGGCTGCCTTCGGCGGGGTGCGCAGGCAAATCCCCTGGCTCACAGGTACACGAGGGAGCCCCACAACAGTGTCACACCGAGGAGACAACTTGGAGCTACAAGCATTGCACTGTTAAACTCGTTTTCTGTTCCCTTAAGGGCCTTAGGAGGCCAAATGATCCCATTTTTGTTTCTTTTTCTTTCAGATTTAATCCTACTCCAAGGCCCTACTTTATGCCTGATATTATAGGAAATAGATTATATAGATTTTATATAGCACCTGCAAACACACACGTGATGTTTCTCTGCTATAGGAAAGCGAGTTTAACAACACAGTGTCAGAAGCACTGAGTTGCTTCTTCTCATAGCACCTGTGTTGGTCTTCCCATTATTTGGGCACTGTGCATTACCCTCTGCGTTCGGCAAGCTGACACACCTAATGTAATGCCATCGACATATCAAAGCTGTCCTGGTACAGGCAGAAGGAAACATTAGATTGAGTAGAGCACTTAATGCAATTATGTTGCTCTGACTTCCTGAGCTAGCTCACTCAGAAGTCATTTAAGCATTTCTACCTGACATTGCATTGTATCCAGCAAACATAGCCTCTGCTCAAAATGGTTGTCGCTACAGGGTAAGTTTCTTGGAAGTCGCTATGTGTCCTTTCCCCCTTTCAAGCTAAAAACCAGAAGCTGTTAAACTGAAGATACCTGCTTGTCCTTTCCATATGGCAAATGCATATGAAAAAGCAAGAACAGCATTACTATCTTGTAATAATTCTCTCCAAATTGTCTTTAATCTGCTTTTGTCAATTTGATGCCTGTTTTACATTCCTCTGCAAAACATAATGTATTTTTGTAACAGTTCTACAAGCTCACAAACACGTATTCAGAGATATAGTCCTTTGGAAATCCACATCTTTTGGATCATTCTTTCTTTTTTCCATCATCTAACCATGAGACTTATTTTGGCTGCAGAATGATTTTTCTGCTTCCCCAGCTGCTTTGGGACTGCTACATTTCAGTGGCATCACGACTTTTTCAGTTTAAATAACTTCTCAATTCAGGAGTAGATTTCATCCCACCTCACATTGGTAATCTAAAACATTACTTGTGGAGGTGATCCCTACTATCAATCAAGAGAATGAGATACTTCCAAAGAACAAGTCATCTAGCAAGCAAGCTCGGTATCTTTGGGCTGGAGGACCTGCCCTCCAGATGCACCTCTCTCCCTTTATTGACTGTAGAAGTTACCCAAACAACTTGTGCTTTAAAAGCTGTGCTACATCACAAGGATTCTGTCTTAGCAATTTAAGATAATTGCAATTAAGGAGGCTTTTAACCCTTCTTACTGTATTATGGCATCCTCCGTCCTCAGCAGTAATTTGTGAGGACCAGGGATGGAGAAACAAAGTGTGCTCTCACAGGTCCCCACCCCACTGCAGAACACCTCCAGTCCAGGATGAGCCCCCTCGCAGGCACTTCTTTGTCCTAAAACATGGCTGGACAAAAGGAGGGGCAGGTCTCTGCATATACAAGTGTGTCCCAGGGAAGGGGAGCCTGGGTCTCCCCTATTGCCCACGCTGTCTGAGAGATCCTCCTGCTCTCCAGGATACCAGGTGTTTTGGGGAAAGCTGAGGCATACGTACATTTTGGCCATATAAAAAGCCATTGGTATTTCTTTCTTGCTTGGCTTCAACAGGAGGAATAGGGGATCCTCCACCAAAACAGCAAATGGCCAGATGAATTGGGCATTTTTTGAGCAGCATGTTTGAACCTGCTCAGGGTGATGGTGGGACTGAGCCCAACTCTCACTGCCTGGGCAGGTGGGGTAGGACTGGAATATCAGAAAGACGGTGGGCACCAAAGCACTCCTTTTTAAAGAAATAAACAAGGAGACCTGCTGACAGCTCAGCTATTTCTTGAAATAACTGCTTTACTTACCTGGCTCCAAAAAGCCGGCTGGTGCCAGATCCTGAGTGTGGGGGGACAGCTGCCCATGGCCCTGATACAGAAGCTTGCAAACAAGAATGGGAGAGCTCACATCATCTGCAACCATGTAGAAAACACCAACTTCCTACTGCTTATTATCGAACTCGAACATTTTTTTCAGAAATGAAATCTTGTCTCCTTTCCTTAGATGTTTTTATATTGTACTGTAAAATATGAAACCTGGTTTTAACCTAAAAGCATAAAACATAATTCCAGGAGCCCAAAAGAGGAGCCTGCCAAAAAAAAATACTGAAAAGAGACAAAGTTACATCGATTTCAATGGAAGCAGGATTAGGCCTTTTAACATACTACTTCTTTTTTTTTTTTTTTTTTTTTTTGGGCAGGGAAGAGGAGAGCTGAAACTCTGGCAGCTGAAGGTTCAGCTTGATCCCCAGAACTTTTAAAGAAGACATTCTTCTCTACAGCTATTGTCAGAGCTGGAGACAAAACAAGTAGAGGCCCTTTCAGCTGCTGAACTTAGCCAAAAAGCCATTTGTAACTCCTGCAGAGCGGTGCTTTTATAGGTCAGGGCAAACTCCATAAAGATTTTCTCTCTTTTTCACTCTCTTTTGGAAGATCTGGTTAGGATCCTGAAACTTAGCTCAGAAATTAGGAAAAAACCACTTCCGCACATTACAAAACAGTGGTAGAAGGATCTCTAAGCATATTGTTTTAACCACAGTTTTCTGATTCTGAGTTATATTTTACTAGTTGACATATACACCTACAGTGGTCATTGCTTCCTCAGACATTGCCCTCCATGAATTTTTGGTTGTTTGGGTCTCCAGATATCTCAATGTATGGGTCAAATAGGAGTTTTGGAATCTAATTTTCTTTCTAGCCCCTTAACATCACGGACCTGTAATACAGGTTTACCAAAAGCATTTTAATACCAATTAGTAGGTGCTAAATTTTTCTTCCTAATAAAATTCAGTCAAATTGGCCAGATGAGAGGGGTGCAGGGAACTACAAAGGAAACACCAAGGTAACAGCCTTGCTCCATTTTTGCATCTGACTAGTGAGGCAAACTCAGTTTCCTGGAATATATGTCTGACTACACTCTAAGGGCTGCTTGAGTATGCAGGCTTTAACTAAAACAGTGATCTCAGTACCTGGGGGACCAGATCCTCACCTAAAAATACTTGCCCTCCCCCAACAAACACAACTGGAACTATTTACTATGAACAAGCAAACACGAAAGGGGTAAATCCTACAGAATGAAACAGTATAAAAGGAAATGTAGTCAAATAGACAGAAAAAAAGAGATTTGAAAAGATTGATGGAAAGACACCAGAGCCATATAGTTAGAGCAGAAAACAAAAATGAACTTTTTAACAAAAAACATTTTAGAAACCCACATACCCACCATTCCCGATAAAACACTGCTCTGATAAAAACCCCACTGATTTTCATGACTGAATATGAAAAAAATAAATGCCATTACATAACTTCTGGTACACGTTTGAAGAGAAACATCTTGTTTAAATACATTTTCTACCTATGAGAATGCATGGCAAAATCAATGATAATCACAAGGCTTTCAGACAATGGTATATTCAAAGCCTGCTAAAACCAAACAAAATCTCTAATGTGTGCAGGTGTTGAACATTTATATTGGTAAGCAAAGGGACTGGCTGGCCTATATTCACATTTACAGGGATGGTGGATGAGTGATATTTGAGTGGGTTAGAAAGTTTTCTTGATACTTTTACAAGGTGAGAATACGTGCTTTATTTCACCCCAGGAAGCATTCCAGGTTTTTAGTGTATTATTTTCTGTCAGTCTGAACCATAATAGATCGCCCTACATTTGATAGATGCCATAATTTCTTTGAAACACTTCAAATACTACCTAAAGATGCTGTCTAACATTAATCTACACTCACAACTGAGGACATGAAAGAATAGCTCCAGAGATAACGAGAAGTCTCATCATGTACACCAGAAGGATGCTTCACAAACAATTTTGGGGGTTGTTGGTTTGGCTTGGGTTTTTTTGACATGGGTAAATTAGAGTAGATAAATCCTGCAAAATGAGGTCTGCTTCTTCTGAAACATCCAAAGCTCTCAATTCATCAACTAAAGTCACGCAGAAGTGAAGACAGCCTTTTGGAAACTGGGTTTTCTGTTTCTAGAAGGTTACTGTGGATGAAAATTTGTCCCCATTGAAGTTGCCAACAAACTTCTCACTGCACCAAGGCAACCATCAACCAGTTTAAGAAGCTGATGGCATGTGTGTAGGAGTTAATCTAAAGTCACGCAAGGATGTTTTCTACATAATACTACTAAAGTACATTCCAAAGGTACAGATAGATAATGTGAATTTACAAGACTTAGGCTAAATTGATGTGTGTGGCTACCTATAATGTTTAGCCCTTATATTTTAAATGGTTCGTGTTGTATGGACCTTCTTAGCTTACCACAGCAGTTCTGTCTTACCAAGCTACACAGTTTTTCAAAGCAAATTGGCATTGCTTACACTGAACTCAGCCAGTCACATAAAGCTGAAGAGAATGTGCAGCTTCTTAAATGTCATTACTTTATTACAGATCTCAGTGCTTACCACATGCAATCTTAATAACATCACTGACCTTACCAAATATTGTTCTGGCATCCTCAGGCAAAGTGGCCCAGCTGGATTATACATCTAGCTAATGAGACAGTACTAACTTTTTTGAAACCACTAAAATATATTTCTTCTCTACATTCAGCTCCCCCTCCAATTTCAGAGTGAGTAAGTTGGTTCAAGGAAACACTTTTCTCCATTACATGCACACACAAGGAATTAACACTCGTTTTCAAAACCACTGAAATTTGGGCATAACCCAGAATAATGACCAGTATCTTTACAGATTTTGTATTATACAAATACTCTGCTCAGTGGAGTTCATAGCAAACTCTTGTGCTGTAATTCCACCCTGGCAAATCTCTTGAGCATCTAGTTAGCAGTGACATGAGATGCACTAAGATAAGAGGTTTGCCCAGGGTTCTTTTTTGTTTGTTTGGTTGGTTTTTTTTAATACTGTGGGTCTTTCACTTGTGTACCCTAAGATTTATATCTGTATAAAGTCTACTCCCAAAACAAGTAAGCAGGAAACTTGATTTGTTCTAACTCCCCCCTCGCCAAAAAAAACCCCCCAGCTTCTTGATGAAGAGTCTTTCTCATCGGTTCTTAGTTCACTGGTGTCAAACTCAGTTCGCTTTTAATTAGTTGCCTCTGAAGAAATGCCAAAGTAGGAATAACAGTTCAAGAAGTCTTTGTAATAAATTCCTTGTTATTCAATTCTGCATGCATATTCTGCTCGCAGATTGGAAATTGAGGCCTCCAGCATGAATGGGAACTGTTAGTCCTCGTGCAAACTCTTCTGCAACCACAAAGCTAGGGCTGGACAGGTACTTTCAGTGGGTGCCAGATATTCTTTAACTTTTACCCAACGATATTGACTTTATGGCATAATAAAGTGGGTTGCTCTTAGAGTCAGCTGCAAGCTGATAGTCTTCATTTTTATCTCCAATCTTCAGGTCACTGTGCTCACATTTTTTGATGTCTTGCGATCTATCTATTTTCCATATTTAACATGGAAGAACTAAGTGACTTCCACACGACCAACATAAACTTTTCTTATGTTTCTGTAGAGAAAATGAATCACACAGCACTCCAAGTAAAATTTTGCTTTTTTAAGTCTTCTACTTTTTAGGATAAGACATAAAAATATCAAGCTGAAAAGAAGTACAAAGATCTTAGTAAAAACCACAGGGATTGCAGATTGTTTCCCCTAAAAAGATGTGAAATTAGGGTCCCTTCACCCCTCTAAAAATGTCATCTAATAACTTGTGGTAGAGCAGTTAGGGTTTTTTTTTTTCCCTAATGTTCCTATCTGCTTCTACCCCGAGTGTGCCAGATTACCATTATATACCATTATTCTGATTTGTACCAGACAGTTCTGAATGACTTCCCAATAGTTTTAGGCACACGTACCCCGAACCCTGCCACTTGCTTCCCATATTCCTGCAGGAGCCGTGCGGGCTCCCGAGCCCTGCGGCCGCGCTTAGGGCAAGGAGGGAGCTGCGGAGGTTGGGAGCGGGCACGACCAGCTGTCCCGTGGGACGCCGCTCTTGCTGTTAGCCTTTCCTCCCCGTTCAACAGCAACGGCCGGACCCGTGCCGAAGCAGGGCCCCAGGGACCGTGGCCAGCATCTCCCCCCGTCCGGCCGTCAGAGAGGGGAGCTGAGGGCAGACAGGCCCAGCGCCCCGGCACGCTTGTTTTCTTCCGCCCGCGTGTGTGGATGCCAGCTCCGGCGTCCATAAAACCGGGTTACATCAAACGGACCAACCGCCGTCATCTCCCCGTTATTACCCCCGACACAAGCCCTGACAAAAGGCCGCTGCCAAGGCCTCCGCTGACAGGCCAAACAATAGCGGCGACAAAGGCCTTTTCTGCCTGCACAGATGACATAAATCTGATGCTATAACGCCGGCGCGACTTCAGCTTGCTCCTTATTTATTTATTTAATAAGCCACTGTCATCCATCTCGGGAAGGTAGCTTCCAAACTCCAAATTAATCAAGCCACTGAATGTGAATTTCCATATTGCTCTGCCAAAGGTCTTCTCCACATCAATTGCTGGGAGAAGGCCCCCGTTGTGCTTTGGTGTATTGTGCGCGGCGCTACTGCTGCTGCTAAAAGCCACTCTGTTTTTAATAAACATGTATTGTTCTTTTTGTAGTAAATCCAGGAAATAATACCCAACTGGGAGTTTGGGTGCAGGCTTTTTTGTAGCGTAAGCAGAGCGATGGATGCATTTCATGTCTGTTACTGCCATGATGGCTCCATTTGTTACTGCTTGGAAGGTATTTCATTTTTAAAAAATATAAATAAAACAAATATTGAGGTAATGCTTTTGTGCTTATCTTGGAAAACCCCAAGCTGAGGCCACTGATCCAGCATTTCTGTGTCGCTCATGTCACTTCACCGAATGTGGAGGTTCAGCTCCAGCTGCCCCGTGCTCGCCATTTACCTGACTGCCAGAGCGTGATTTTCTGGAGCGCTCTGGGTGAATTACCTTGCCACTACTGAACTCAATGAAATAAAAAAAGTCACTGACTTAACGAAGCCAGGATTTCACTTGTCTGCCTTTCAAAATTCTTTAGTCAACTAAATATCAGGTCTTGAGCCTACGCGAATTATCTGTTTCCTTTAGGCAGTCTTTGGAGAAAGAGGCAGCTCCCCACGGGACAGTTCATCACTGCTGTCTCAGGGATGGGCTGAACTACCTCCCTGAGGAAAATCATGATTTCTCTCTCTTTAATACACACCTACCACCCTGTGTTGTATGAGCTGTATCACCTTTCCCGCTGGCAGAGAGGACAAGCAGAAGGGTGGCAGCCCCAAGAGGGCAGGAGCAAATCAAGAAGGGTGGCTCCTGGGTGAGGTGGTGGCCCAAGGGACTTGCTGCACGTGTGACTCCACCATGGCCCCACAGATGGGTTTCTTTCACAGTCCAGCCACTAGAAAAGTGCTCCTCAGTAGCATAACAGGGAAGGAAAACAAAAGGTGGGTCAACATCACCACAAGAGCACAGGGAGTTGATAGGACTCTTTCATCTGCTCTACCTGAGCATATATTCAATGCTTTCCAGGTCTTACAGATGCAGGAATGGATCTTATCTCCCCCACAACACGTTATTTCAATTCCTAAAGATGGGAGGAACTCTCCTTTCTGATATTTTGTATTTAAAAATGTTTATAGGGAGTTTTCACTAGAAACTGAATTTGAAGCCCCACCTTTTCTCATGATGAATGATGTTTTGGAAACGAAGCATGCAAAAGGCTTTAAATAGTGCAATTAAAAATTCCTTCTCCATTCAGCTAGTCAGCTTCTTCATTTGCACAAAATTTTAGTAGTGTTTTCCAGAATAAAAATATCTCTGAATAGTTGCATTGCAAGACAAGGAAACAGAATACAGATGGCCCTCATAATATGAATAGAGTTTGATGGACAATAATAGGCACAATAAAATCTACCAGTGAACCAAGAGATGAGATAATTAAAGATACGTTCACTGTGTTTTAAACACTCCTATCCCATGACATAGCAAGGTAATTTGTCAACCAGATATTCTTACTTGACTAAACTTTTCACTCCAGAAATACTATGGCTCCATTCAGGACAGGCTGGAGTTGCAAGTACTGAGAAAGGACACTAATAAGTGGTATGTTTCACATTTCAGTCACACCTTTTCTCTAACAAAAAAAAAACCCCAAACCCAGTAGAAAATATTAAGTTGAGCTTCACAGCATATCTCCAATGAAAAGCAATGTTTTTCTAATGAGGGTTAATTATTTTCTTTTGAAGGGTAGGTGGTGAAGAAGCTACCCAGCAGCTGCTGCCCAGAGCAAGAACTGGGGTTCTCAGGCTAGGCTCAGGCTCAGGAGGCTCAAATGCATGACGATCCACAGGAGGGACTTTTACAGCCAAGCAATAACACACTCAGGGTTATCCCTGCAAACGGGCCGCTTGGTTTCCAAGAACAGAAAATAGATGGGGGCAGAAACTACAAAGAAGCCTGAATTTGCAAAAGCGAGCAGGGCTGGGAGAGGAAACACCTGGGTCCCAACCTGCGTTTTCAGGACTGGTTTTGCTTTTTATCCTATGACTCTTCCGTGGGAAGAAGCAGCCCTTCTGTGAAAGCAGTGGGAATGGGAACTGCCCAGCAACCTGCGAGACCAGGCAATAAAAAGCCATGGAGCAAGCCTGAACGGTGGGCCTCGGTAGAGCTTGCCCACCTCCAGGCAACTCCATGCAGGAAAAAAACGGCTGAGGTGGCAGATCAGGTTGCAGGACTTGGAACAAAGTCATGAGTGAAATCTCCAAAATAAGGAGAGCATCTCCAGCTTGAAATTACAGATGCATTGATTTGTACTTTTTAACACCATCTGATGGTCTCAAGACAGAAAGATCAAAGAGTTAACAATGAGCAAAAGCAAGAAAACCTCCAAACCGAAAAAGTTGTGACTCCACAAAATCCTACATGAGAAAGATTATTTTTTTCCCCATTACAGTGCCTAAGCATCTTTCTGAGTAACTATTTAATGTCCAATTTTCAAACCATATTGAAGACAACCATAAAAATATGTGCCTGAAAATATATTATAAATAGCTCTGTTCTTAAAATAGTAATATACCAAAAAAAAAAATTTGTTAATTAATACTGCTCACTGTGCTACAGCCTAACTGATGAAGGGAAATGCATTCAGACTCCTAAAATGCCTGTCTCCAAGACCATCAGGGTTAGTTTCTGAGTGGCACGTTTTTAAAACATTTAATCAGTGATCTGAATATGTGTCAACACTTTCTGGTAGTGTGCTATAAAACGTGAACCTTGTCAACAGAAACATAAAAAGGCGACACACTTGGGACACAGAGCTTTTATGCTGACACACTGTTATAATATCATTTTAAAATTTATCATCTGCTTAGCCACAAGCAACAATTAATCTTTTTGACTAATCGTACAATGTTTTAAATAACACCTCCAAAAGAAAAAAACCAACCATGTTCCATTTTTACTTTCATTGCCTTCCCAATCGCACCACTTTCAAATCCTTACGAAGCAACACGCAATAAATTTTGCAATGAGGATAAAAATGTTAGCGAATAATATGTTTCCCCCTCCTCAGTTAATAAAATTACTTAACACCGAGCCTGCAAGCAAAAAGAAAACCCCAGGAGTAACGCAAGCATCAGTGGGTTCAGTTCTGTCGCGTTTCGGTCGCATTAAGTGACATTTTATTCCCAAATCACTTAACCTTTGACTTTTATAACTAAACATACAGACCTTGAGTTGTTACCGTGGAGGGGACCAGCGAGTGACACTGCTGCCACGCACCGAAACTGAGCACCCTGCGGTAGTGGATGGCTACAGGATGGAAATAATTGGGCTCACAAGAACCCAAGTTTCTGTACAAAACTTGTTGCCCCGAAAAGGGGGCAGAAAGGGAAATGGGAGGAGGGGAGATGGGGCCTCGTTTCTGCTAACGACCCCTCCACCATACAGCACCAGGCCCATCTCCCCAGGGACCCCAGGTAGGCGTTTTTGCAGTGTTCCCACCAGTGGGGCATGTGCCAGGCAAAGAAGGGGTTAATAATCAGGCAGAGGGGGGAAAAAAGCACTTTATAATTAAAGGCTAAATCCTGCTGAAGCCAGCTGGAGCTGCACAAGGGGATGGGATGGGGGGAGCTGGCAGTTGCACCCCTCCATCCGCGTTGCTCAAGGCCGTGCTGGGGACGGACAGGGAAACCCAAAGGAGCTCGAGAGCAAAAGCAACGACAACAACTGTTGGACGTGGCAACCGACCGCAGTCACTGGTTTCTGGGTGAAAATGAGCAGCGATTTTGTAATGTGGGTGGAGAGGGGCTTTTTGGGGGAAGAGCTTCAGAAGTAATGAGGTGAAACCAAGAGTGGCAAACACCAGCCGCACCTCAGGAGGGAGGGAGCGAGCCCTGGAGGGAGCTGCAGCATGGTTTTCTGCAGGAATTTCTAGAAGATCATTACTTAGCACTTTTACTATTGACAAAGCACCCACACGTAAGCCCTAGAGAACAACCCTGCATCAGACTTCTGCACTCAGAAATGCCATGTTTTTTTCCCCAAAATGCAGGAATGATGTCAAACCATATAGATAACCTTGGGGTCTTTTTGTGCAATAAAAGCAACACAGATTGTCATACACGTGTGTCCACGTAAGCACGCTTGCATTAATAACCGGCAAAGACAAAGGCATCTCTTGCTTCATCTCTGACCCTGACTGCCTCCTCCTGGGTACAGAGGAGTGGGGAGACACCAACCATCTCACTGAACATGACCCCACGGCTGGACAAATACAGTTGCATCTGAGAGGTGCATTTTTCTTTATAAGACTATCATGATGGCAGAGTCCTTTAAGTTGTATGTATAGCAACTAAGAAAGTTTCTGATTAAAATATGCAATTGCATAAATCACCTTCTTCTTCCTTGCCCACCGGCTGAGGGCTTTGTCCTTTGCAGCTCTTGTCCACGCGAGAGACTTTGCTGGTGTGACGTGTGCGGTCACGAGAAGGAAATGGGAGGAAGCTGACTGCCAAATTCAATAAGGTACTGAGCCAGTCATGGCGGGATTTAGTTCCCAAGTATGGTCCTTATAAACTTACTGTTAATGATTTTGATTAAAAGGGTGGAAAAAATGAAAATCTTCTGTGCTAAATATGGACCAGTTCCCACCTTACTTTAATTTTAAAGGACAGTTTTATTTGCTTCTCCTAAGAGTGTAATTGTAGGTATCCATCAACCATAGAACAGCGGACTCCAAACAGCCTATGAAAATCATCCCAAACAAAAGTTAAGAAAATTACATATTAATTACTTATGACTGATGTCTCCTTAGAGGATGGATCATCTTCCCAAATAGTAAAAATTTGGTCTAACACAAGGTCTAACATCTCTGTGATCAGAGATTCTTTACACTGGCAAAAAACAGGTTAAAGTCATATCTTGAATTAATGCCTAGTTTGGAAGTTCTAAGAACTGGCAAAACAATCCTCAGCTGTACCCGTTATTAGAAAAGGTAATGATGGTCAGCCAAAGAAACTAGCTCTTAAAATCTGCTTAATGAGCAGGACCTTTTCACGGCATGGAGCAGGACAGAAGTGCTTTCTTGCAAAGCACTTCTCAGTTTACAGCATGCTCTTAATTACTTGCAACATCATCCACAAGAGCTGCATTTTAAAAGGCAGACATATAGGTAAAGGCATCAGAAAATGGAAATGGAACAGAAAACATGGCAAATATAAATGTGATGAATGACATGTTAACAGAATTGTTGTGAGATAGATGGATGGATGGATGGATGGATGGATGGATGGATGGGTAGAGGATGACATTTTGCCCCCTCATTTCATGGCTGAAGCATCAAAATACTACTGCCATCTGTTGTGCTTGCAGATACCCTCAATTCTCACTGCTAGAAAAGATAGTGTTCAGCTGCAGCTGCAAAGACTATGCAGGGGAAGTTGACCATTTGTAACAAATAACTTCAAGAGCATTGGCCCCGGACCATAGGAAGTCATTTGTTCCTCACACCAGACAACATTTTCCAGTTTACTTTACAAATTGCAGAAGCATGGTAAGACTTCTGCAGAGCAGTGACTAATGTTAAAACAAATATAATTCTACTATGACAAGGAAGGTGTTCACAAACTGCAGGAAGCAGTTTAAAATAAATTGATGTAGGTTTTGAATTGTCCACAAGTTGGGTTTAGCTTCCTTCCATTTACCTTTTACTGCATTAACATTTCTTTTGTGATGGCTGCTGCTGAGAACCTATTGTAAGTTTGGGCAATTAGGATTTTTGTTCCATCTGTCCCTCCCCTCAGTCAATACTGTAGCATCAAAAGAGGCCAATTCAGTGTAGGCTGGCTCTGGCTCTAAAGCCAGCTAAAAGAGATGTTAGAATTCACTACTGCTCTGGGTGGAAAGGATGAGGGGAAAAAAAGCTATAATCATAAAAATGCTGTTTCAGGCTTGTTGAGTTCTTAAAATAATCTGACTTAAACCTCCTACACAATGCTCACAAGTCAGAGCATGGTAATATACTTCAATGTAGGTTGCCTCTCTCTCTCTAAATCCAAACTAAAATAGATGTTAGAAATCATTACTGCACGATGTCAAATACAGACTAGGACTGTAATCAGAGGGCTGCGGCTTCAGGTTTCAACGGTTCTTAAAATAATCAGCCTTAAACCTTCTGCAGGAATCAAAGCCTGGTCATTTATATTTTTGTAAGGCTGAGGATTCCACTGCCTCAGGCTTCTCCCTGATAAAAAAGCAGCTTTTTTTTTTCTTCCACTGGAATAACTTGTGCATGGCAGATATTGGCAGGTAGAAAGACAGTGGAAACTAGGTACTTCATTTTTATCAGGAGGTTAACTCCATGCCGAGGTGGGGTATGACCTCAGAACAAAACCCAAGTGCCTTGTCTTCACTGTGTTTTTACCTGAGCGCAGCAGATGTACATTAGCTACCTGAACTCAAAACTGCTTTGCAAAGTGAAGACAATCCTTATATCCCACTACGGAGCACAGTGTTAAAGCAGGTAGCTTTGCTCCTTTCCCGAAGTGTGAATTCCTAGTCTCCTATTTTCATGTATGCAATCCACAGGTTAGCTCTTTAAATACAAACCAAAACAAAATAAGGAGAATGCATGGGATGGGGAGCTTACTCTTCTTCCATCCGCCCAAGAACTCCTTCTGTGTGACCAATTAGGTCTTCCTCTTTCTAATCCCATCCTGCTTCTGCCTCTTTATTTAATACAGGTTTTCTGCGGGCGCAGATTAACCACAGCCTTATTTTCAAGTATAAGTACTTCTAACAGGGCACAAGTTATCTGTGAAGCAGGCTATAGACATGAAAATAAGGTAATCTTCCTATTCTTTTGCAAATGTCCAGGAAAGAATATGCTTAACATTGTGTAATAACATCCGGACCGGGGGTGGGAGGAGTGGGAAGATAGGCAGGGAGCACCTCTGATGCTCCTGGCACACTGGCACATTCATTAAAGCCAAATCCAGCCCATGAAAAGAAAACAGGCACAAATAACCATACTCATAGGGGCATTTGCCTCTTCTCCTTTTTGTCAACATTCAGTATGCTAACTGTGCCCTTGGGATTTATCAGCATTATAAAACATGGTATGCTGTCTTTTGTTCATGCTTCCTTTCCGAGAGTCATATACCTACATGATGATTTTTAAAAGAGGGTCAATCTCAAGACCGGCTGATTGCAGAGAAAAGTTTCGAAAGGTGGGAACCCCACAGTTCAAAACCAGAATACTGTTAGCATTATTATTGCACGTTAAAACCTTGTGGGTTTTAATGTTTCAGGTGGGGATTCATTAAAACCTCATTCAAGAAGGAAATCAGAGACTCACGTGCTCCAGCAGGCACAACACTGAAGCAGGGCAACTAAGCAGGGTTACAGCACCAGGTAGGACTCGTGGTCAGTGCCACGCACCGCTAACGCAGCTCCAAGCAAACCTGCTTCCCAGCCAGACTCGGTTTGTCACGCGGCAGGTCCAGCCCGCCTGTCACTAGGTCTCCTTCCACCACCAAACACCAAGCCTGAAGGCACAGCAAGTCCCAAGAGGCTGCGGGTTGGGGAAAGACCAGCCTCCCCGGAGGTGGAGATGGCCAGGACAGCCCCACCACCTCCTGCAGTCACAAAGGACTTGGAAACAATTCACATCACACTTCCTTTGCCCTTAGCAAAGCCACCCGCTCAGGACTAATATGCTTGCTCTCTTTCCCCCGATCCCTTCAGTTTATCCCAACCGTCCTGAGCTTTTGCATGCTCCCGACGAGCCATGTACGTGCAGAGCAGAAGGCACTAGGATAATGTTATTTATGGGACTGAAATTCAGCGGCTCCCAGGAAGTCACTGAAATTGGAGAAGTGACCACATTAGTAGTGGGAGAGGCTCCAGAGGATGTGTTTGAGACATTCAGGTTTGCCAACACCTAGAAAGAGCTGCAGGTTTTCCCCCAGCTTATCGTGCCCCTTTGACGAACGGGCCAACGCGGTTGGATGGAGGTGGTACAAAGCCTTGCGATGGTCACAGGCTCATGAGGAAATAAGGGGCTTGTGGTTTACCCCAACCAGAGACGGGGTTGTATTAGCACAGCGGGAAACTGGGAGCCACAGACCCAGGGTTGGGTGTAAAACACATGAAACCATAAATACAGCTTAGGAGAAAATATCAGAAGAGGCCCACCTCATGGCAAGCGTGGTCACTGGATCAAGGGGAAAGATGAGCCCAAGCCAGTTTGCACTGGCATCACCTCCCTGGATCAAGGCTTAGGCTGGCTGTTTGAAAGGGAAAAGAAGCAAGCTACTAAAGAGTTAATCCTAAACAAAAGGTTTCAAGTGCTAGGGAAAATTGGCCACTGGTTACCCAAGTGATTTAAAGTACTTCAGGATATCTATGCCACATTAATCTTGCATACGTATGTCACCTACTTTCAGAATAACTTCCTTACCAAAAGACAGTAGGCTTGTCTCCATAAGATAAAAGGGCTTAAACTTTTCGAAACCTGGAATTTTTCTGTGTGAGAGAAGCACAGAAAAGAATTGCGCAGAGTTAAGTTAGCATCCACCCACATAAACCAAACAGGTCTGCACTGAAGGAATCGTGCTGTAAACCTTGGAATTTTACAAGCAAGTTTTATATTAATTCTTTAGAAACCCTTTGTGCTTATGGTTTCAGACAGAATATAAAAGCACCATATAAATATCAGCACAATATAGCGGGCAGCTGTTAGGTACTTTAACCATTCCCAATCAATTATAATAAACAGAACAGGCACATTGAATCACATCAGAACGCCGTGCAGTAACCCTCCACCCCTGTCTTCTCCTTCTTGCCATGTAAAATTAAACTTGCAATAAATTACTTGTGAAATGACAGAATATGGAATGTTCTGGAAGGTTTCTGGTAGGCTGGGATGGATAGAGAGACTAAACCCACTCTTTCTGAATAACAAACAACATTAATGACAGTAAGAGTCTCTTTTTTTTTAAACTAACTGTGAAAGAGCAGCGGAATTAACCCTATTCCATTCAAAGCAGAAGGGAGCCCAAAATATTGACCCTACAGAAATGCTGGGAAGCAGCGCAATCACGCCTGGAAGATGAGATTTGCTTATTTGGCTTACAACAGCCAGAACAAAAAGAAAGGCAGCACTTGGGAGACTTCGGAGATGTAATGGAGTGGCAGCAAAGCCTTCCCTTGTGGCAGGGAAGGGGGCACAGCTGCCTGGAGTAGGCAGCACAGGAGGAAGGAAAGGTGGGAGCCTCCTGGAAGACACCTACATGACTTGTGACTTTCCATTTGACTTCTGGAACTGATAAACAGGCAACCAGCTTCTTACATGCAGACATCAACCGCCTGTCTCCTTCGCTTTCTGTTTATACACCTTTAACTCCATCCACTTGGCTGTGCTGGTTGCTTCGGATGGGTGTAAAGCTGAGCCTGTGGAAAACTCCTCATGAGCGGGATAAAGAAGCCCAACCTCTTTTATGCTTTTATCCAAATGTGCAGTGCTATTGCAGCACTCACAAAATCAGCTAAATTATGTGAGGGCCATGGGTAATTCTCACCATGACAGCTCTTACTCGCATGCTGGATCTGGCTGTAGATGTGGACTCTGGTTGGTGGGGTCTGTGTACGGACCACTCCTGCATCAGGCACGCGGTGAATCCCACAGGCCTTGCTGAAGTTGTACTTTTATCTACAGTATGCTGTGATGTGTGAGGCAGGGAGGAGGAAATCTGCTGTGTTTATTTACTATTCCCCCCCCAACTTACAGCTGGTACTTTTTTGCCACTGCAGCAGTCACGTGTCTCCTAAAACTCTATTAATTTGAATTTAAATACTGCCAGCCAGAGCTATTCATAACAACATACATTATTTTGTAGATAATTTCCAAGAGTTTTAAAACTCTCCTAGAAAATGTGAAATAGTTTCACAAACTTTGTTTCCATGCTTCAAAACTCTTAATTTAAAAAAAAAAAACAACCATCTGGGAGCTCAAACCACTATCAGTCTGAGGAACAATTTATGGATGTATCATAACAATGTCAGATTAACCTATAGCAAACTGACAACAAAGACTATTTTTAAAATTACACTTCATATTAATACTACCATTTAATATTATCTGTATCATCAATCAAGGTGTTACAACTGTATTCAAAGTCTTGGAAATATTTTTACTTACTGCAGTAAGACTTCTAGACACAGAAGTGATAACCCAATATAGGTATCACTCGATGCATTGAGTACCTTACACTTGGAAGAAAGAAAACCAAAAGAAATTGTGAAAAAATATTTTTTCCTGCAGCTTCCCTCTCAGTAGGCTGGCTTTCCTTTAGCACTGGTTTTTGGTTCCTTGTAAGAAGAGGATGTTCCAGCAGAAGAGAAACCAGGAACGCACTGATATTTAAAGATCTAAAAACTTGACTTTTTGATGATCCCAATTCAGCCAACAAGAAGCTGAGGAAAATGCATTTAGAAACAGAGGACAATAGGTAACATAAGGTGGAGGTTAACATAGGCGATGACGACCAGAGCACTTTTGGGGCCCTGGCAATACAGTGACTTCTGAGCCCTGTATTTCCATTTCAATGTGACAGGGTCAGAACATGGTACCGTTTCCAGAGGGACAGAATATGAGACAGAATCAAATATTTTAGGGGACAAAATAATCCTCCTGGAGGACCTTCCCTACTTTGTCAGCAAGTCTGTGCTCTTCCACAGCAACAAAACACAGTCTGCAAGATACACCCCTGTTCTGGAGAATTATTTCTGACATGGTGAATCACACATAAGCTTGAGGCAAGCAGGCCATCCCAACAGATTTTACTGCTAAATACTTGTCACAGGCTTGCATTTGACACTCCAATTCAAGTCAAGATTTCATGTTCAAAAAATCAGTACCTGATATACACCTACCTGTTATATGTCTCTACCTTTATATCTATCTACCTGTCCTCTGAAATTATGGTATGTGCTTGAGTCACATCACTCCCAGGTACAGAGTTCACCGAGTTTACAAAATTAATACCATTAAAAATTAATTAATTACGAGCAAGTTGCCTCTTTTCCCCATAATATCCTCCCAGAAGCTAGCAATGTGGATATCCCTTCCCCAACGGCATTCTTCTCACAACACAGCAAATACAATCAACATAAAACCTCGTTTCATAAGGCAGCTGTAAAAGGAGATCTACAATGGAAAGCCTTAAATGACCTGTGGTACTATTTCATTAGCATCTGAGCTATAATATAAAGCAACAATATATTTCCAAATCGCAGTGTTTTAATAAAGTTATAAAGTTAAATAGAGAAATAAAAGTCTGAGCTTTATGAAACCCCCAAAAGGCAATGAAACACTCAGAACAGTGACAAATCTTTCTAGAAGCAAGCAAATCCTTGTCCAGTAGAGTTTACAGTTGACTTCTGGTAATACATATGTTTTACAACATACCGATATCGATCTCTGGTGCTTCTTATTTTGTTGCCGTTTTGCAGCAGCAGAATACCTACAACCTAAAATACTACCACAACATATACAGCCAGCCTGTCACTCATATTCTGAGGACAACAGGAGAAGAAAAGGTTCCACAGAGAATTTAAAACAGGGAGAAGCAGAATCAGTAGTTTCTAGTTTCCAGTTGCAAATAAAATTTTCTGGGAAAATTTACTTTAAAGCAGCCCTAAATGAAAATCTATATAATTAAGGAAAAGACCATTGCTTCAAACAGATTGACTGTCTTCAACAAATTTCTCTCTTTCTAGCTACTCAGATATGCTATATTTCCTAATTATCACCTTTTAAGGGCCATCTGGGCCCCATTCCTCACCATCAGGGGGCAATTCCATTTGCATTGTTCATAGGCTTAGTCATGATCAAGTAGTCTGGTGGTAAAGTTCATTAGAAATTAGAAGAAAAGCATTAAACCTCACACAGTAAACCAAGTACCTGATACCTACATACCCACAGGAGAGATAAGCATTTAATGCATATTCTTATACGACTTAACAAGTCTTCAATGAGCATTTTTTCCCCCAACTGCTTAAAGAATCATTTAGCCTGGTCCCTGACCAGGTATATAATAAGAATTTGATTCAGTCTCTGCACACGTCAAAATATTTCTCAATTAAAGAGAGATAAATAATAAAATCATAGTCTGTTAAATACAATCATAATCTATTTACATCTTTAAGCCCGAAAAGTCTAATAAAGCTAATGTAATGACACTATTATTTCTTCTATTATTCAGAATGTTTGCTACATATCACAAATCAAGGGCAAGAATTTTCTAGTAATTGAATTAAATATGCAAATACAGATGCACATGCATACACTGTTGTTAAAAATTACAGAAACGTCATTTTGGATTAACTGTATGAGAAAAGTTACTCTCTACTGTCATACAGCAATAAATATCACTATACATTTCCCAACAGGTCAGTATAAACATGCATGGGGTAGCAGAGGAGGAAAACTGAACAAGTCCTTGGCCTCGTGCCTAGATCCTACAGTCTAGGTCAGTATTTCATGAATATGGCCTTCTCAAAAGGTTTGAAAATGGTACTTAAAAAAAACCCCAAGAAGTGCAGGAAATCTAATTCATAGAAATTATGGACCCAAGGAAGTCAACGCTATGACTTCCAAATGCAGCGTATTGTTTTGAAATACAAGTGCAGCAAAACTCCTCTGATGCAGATTTTTTTATGCCTGCAGTCTGTGCTTTGGGTCATTTTATATGTTGAAGTCTGTAGCTTCTGGCAGCTATATGCCCATATTCAAGATGAATTACCATTACTTTTCTCTGAAAACCTTATAGCACTTGAGCTCCTGGCAAACTGCGCTGAGACTCACACAATAAAAATTTGGGGATTAAGGATAGATTAGTCCATGGACACTACCTGCTGTCTTTCCACGTTCTGGAAATTTCTCAGTCAGCTTGAGAAAAACTGAAATGGTCACGTTAATGACAAAACACTTGATGCTACAAAACACTGTTTCGGGTTTGTGTGGCGGGGGTTTGGTAGCAGGGTAGGGTCCGCAAGGCCGGTTCCTGCTGGAAGCTGCTGGAAGCTTCCCCGGCTGGGAGCCGGACCCGCCTCTGGGAGAACAGATTCCAGAGGGGAAACCTGCTGGGAGTCGGGGGATTGGGGTGTGAGAGGAACCCCTGTGCGGGTACCGAGGTCAGGGAGTGAGGGGAGGAGGTTGATCCCCACGGAGGGGAGCGGGGGAGCAGATGCCCACCTGCAGCCCGGGGAGAGAGGAGCCCACGCCGGAGCAGGGGGTGGGTCCCCCCCAAGAGGGCCGCCGCTCCCTGGGGAAGCCCACGCTGGGGCAGCCTGGGACTGAAGGACCGCGGCCTGCGGGAGGGACCCGTGCTGGAGCAGTTCGTGAAGGACTGCAGCCCGTGGGAGGGACCCCACGGCGGAGCAGGGGCTGAGCGCGGAGTCCTCCTCCCCCTGAGGAGGAAGGAGCAGCAGAGACAGCGTGTGGAGAACTGACCGCAACCCCCATTCCCCGTCCCCCTGCACCGCTGGGGGGAGGAGGGAGAGAACCGGGAGTGGGGGTGAGGCGGGAAGGAGGGAGGGCTGGGGGGAAGGTGTGCTAAGGTGTGGGTTTACTTCCCAATATCCTTGTTTTGATTTGATTGGTAACAAATTAAATTGATTTTGGATTTTTTCTTCCCCAAGTTGAGTCTGTCTTTTGCCCATGATCATAACTGGTGAGTGATCCCTCCCTGTCCTTGTCTTGACCCATGAGCTTTTCTTTACATTTTCTCCTCCCCATCCCACCTGGGTGGGGGAAGGAGTGAGCGAGCGGCCGCCTGGTGCTTTGTTGCCAGCTGGGCTTAAACCACGACAAACATGTTATGCTATATCTTGAACACTATAAATATACTTTCCTAGCTGCATAAAAGTTGCACCATTATTGAGGTAATGTGATACATTATGCGCATTTCACAGTTTTTGAGTGAAAATGTAAATGTCAGCATATTATTGCCCATATCAAGAACCTGTAGTCAGATATTAATAGCTAGATTTATCTTTTGAGTATTCTAGGCTTCTTAGAACATCATGTCAGTTAGAGATGAACTCAGGCCCCAAAATTCTGGAGGAATTGATTTTGATTTTTCAGTGCTGCCTATGAAACAGATAGGATAGCTATAAGTTTATTTCCTCAACAACCTTTTGTGACAATACTCCTCATCAGGTATTCTACCCATCTCTTGCAACTTGGAGGACTCCCCTCAGAAGCTACATCTGTGAGCTAATACTGCATGAGGACCACATCCCCGCCAGCAGTACTGGTAGACAGCTCTGGTCCTTGCTTGGGAGGGATGCCATTAGAAGGCTGTCCAGATCGTCAGATAGCTACTGGACATTGTTGTGAAATGCAAGATTTGGAAGCTCGAAATCCTCCCTTCTGATTTTAGGCAAGATGAATAGAACAGCTGGCTCCTTATCTTACCTTGGTGTAAATTAAACTTCATAGATGCTTAACAATTTGATCGTGTTGTGACTTTTTCAAAAGATGTTTTGGGTTGGGGCAGAAGGATGCAAAGGAGACGTGGTGGTTCCAAAGGTATTTCAAACTGGACAAAGGCCAGCGTGGACAAAGCCCAAGCTTGAGGAGATGAATGGAGCTCTGACTGACAGCTCCTCTCAATGCCTGCTCTTCTTTTGAAGTAGTAGGCAAAGAAAAGATGACCTTGGCAGGGAAACTTGGAATTGAGTTTTGCTTAAAGATTGTGATGGTCTCGCTTCTCAAGCATTGTTAATACTCCAGTGTACTATCAATTACTTCTAACTGGTCCCTGGTGTATGACAACCTGATGGATTTCTGCATGCAGCTCCAGAGCCAAAAAAAACATAAGCATGGGCTTTTTGCTTAGAAAAGGGCAATTGGGTTTTATAATTTAGGATCAAGCCTCTATGTAATTGCACCTTAGGACATAACTGAAGAGACATACCACTGCATTTTCTCCTGCCTCAGTATCACAAATCAGGCTTCCCACACTCTTTCAGAAAACCTGATACAGAGACTTTTCTGTCATTCAAAAAGAAATTAATCATCTGTCTGCAGAAGATACTATCTTTTCACATTCCAGTGTAAATTTGGCCGGACCAGAGGTTTTCTGTAAAAAACCAGCTGTCCTCAGTCAGACAGACACTATAGCTAGAAGTATGAAGAGCAACAAACCTAGAAGAGCTGAAAGGTAGTTAATGAGGATGACCAATGTCTCTGATTTTATGGGTTGCCTTTGCTAGAAAATATGTAGGGCAGATGATCATGGCCAACATGAAAGAATATATATAGGTTTTGTACAGGGTAAAACTTCTTCCAGCAGGGTTTGGAGTATAATCAGAAGCTCATATAAAATGCAATATACGGAGATCTTTGACAGACAAAACTAAAAATCTTACTGCCATGAGTGGAAAGTAAAAGCATGCTGCTGGTGACAACATCTGATTAAGATGTGGTGACAGATTTCTTTAAGACGTATCCAACAGAAATCCTCAGGGCAATCCCTAAATACAAATGGATGTAGTTCTCATTGAAAGTCTTTTCTTCCCGGTCCACAGGTGAAATAGCATCAAGTAAAAACATTTTGCCCTCCTAGAGTTTCCCACAACCCTAATATTAAAAAAAAAAAAGCACAACCCCCCGAAAAAAACCTCAATCGCTCTGCCTTTCCTGAGGTTCAAAGACTGAATGCCCATTCTGTAGATACATTTGCCAAAGGTGGAGGTATTTCAGGTTGCAAGAAACTGTATTAATTAGACCAGGCTTCTCTTCTGGGTGGCTGCTTTGCCTGTCGGTATCTCTGGGAAGCACTGGCTCATCTTTCTCCTTGTACAGGAGCATGGCTGAGCTGAGAAACCCCTATCACCTACCAGCACCACTGGTCACCAAGGGCTGATTTTGGCCCTGGGCTGAGAGCATGCAAAAGTATTTTCAGGCACCTCAAACAACTGCTTACAGTACGACCAGCATGTAGGTGATGAGCTCGGAGTTCGCAAAACAGATTTTGCCATTTTACATTAAAAATACATGTAAGCTGTCAGCTTTTCCCAACAGCTGTGCCTTTTACTAGAATAGCCTACACCTGCTTTTGAATATTCCTTTATTATTTTCACTGAACAGTAAAACTCCAGTAAAAATACAAGCCTTGAGTGGATCTATAAAGCCAGGAAATGCAGTAAAATGTCACTGCCATGTCACAGAATTGCTTTACTACTTAACACTGCACAAGGAGTATGTTTTCATAGTTGTGTTGAGTTTTAGCTACCTGGCTCCTACTGACTTTAATGGGAATCACACAGCTAAAACTCCATGCACCACTTTGATACTTCAAAGCAATTTTTCAGTCCCCTGGAGAAGGTCATAGAAATATTAAAAACTAAAGCATTCTCCAAGGATCTCAGATTAAAGACTTGCATCAGACTTTATAAAAGTGATTGGTCAAATACATAATGTACTCTTAATGTTCTAGCTCCTGGTTTGTTTTCTTTAGAAAGAACCTTTGTGATGCTTTTCACAAAAGGCAATATAAAGCGTAAAGAAGAGCACAGCAAGGCATAACATGAACAAGAACACATACAGAAGAGTTACTTGATAAATTTTTACAGTACTAAAGAATTACTACTTAGGTTTTTGAGTATTATGAGCAAATTCAGGGCAATTCTTAATTAAGTCATTGTTACAACTCTGTGCCAGTTGATTGCAAGCAATACTGTAACACAAATATTTCTATTCCCTTTGGCATGTTCCCTGTCCTCTTTTGTCCCCACAATATACAATTTGGCCATAAAATTCCATTTCCATATTACTTTCCTAAAGTGGGTTGACATAACTGCTCTTGCAGACCCAAGCACACACCTCCTTTCCTCTGTAGTTGGTTACCAGAAATACGCAACCTTCTTGCTGTTCAGAGCTCTGACATCTTCATAACCCCATTAGACTTGCCACACGGAAGGCAAATTGTATCTACACTATCAGCTGTACAGACAGACAGTGAGTAAAAGAGTTAAAAAAGATGATAAAGTAAACATTAATTCAGGAAATTTGTATTAAATTTCTCTTCAGGTTACTAAGGCACAAGCAGCAACCAATGTCATAAACTAATTGTTCATTTGGTGGTGTTACCAAAAAATGGTATTTATTTATAAAATCACCTAGTAATATGATAACCTCAATAAAAATAAAGTGCTTAACAGAATGTAAACAGCATAGTCTTGCCTAGGTCCGTCCTTTATACTGAACTAGATATCTCATGTTTAAATTTTAAATCTGCATAAGCAAAATTAGAAAAAAGCAAATGCCCATCAAAAAAAAAAAAAAGTATTAAACTCGCAGCAAGTGCCTACCATACAGTGATGAAATATCTTCAGCCTTCCACCTGGAAGCAAACTGAGAAGCTCACTAGCCACACCAGTTCTCCCGACCTATTACATCCTGCATAAAAGCACTGTCAAGGCATGTGGAATAAAACCATATTTATTACCAGATAACCCCCAATATAATCTCACAAAAGATGTGAATGAAAATAAATATAAGCATGTGTAAATAGACACACACACTTAGAAGTGGACAGGCATACCCCTCTAACACCTCCAAACTATCACGTACATACATTTAAAGAGAAACAGTATATACATTCACACAATAGGTTTCTGTAAAACCGGAGTTTTTATCTACATTTCCGTCATACCTACATACAGTTGTCAAGTTACAGACCAATTAAGCTGAAAGAACCTTCCACTAAAATCTTGAGCACAAACCAAAGCACCGGGATGACGTGAAGTAAGTGTTACCATCCTAGCCAATTCGCATGAAAAATGACTGTGGCAATATCATCACACTATAGGCATCCTAAAACAAAACAGGTCACGTTTTGCTTTTTTTGTCACAGGAAAGGCAAATTGATGCATAATTAACAATTGGCCGATGCAAATTCTTTTACATCTTTTAATTGGTGTTAATTAGATTAGAAGTAAATTTTCTTTTATCTCGCCATTCTAATGCGAACTAATCTTCTCAGCAGCATGTCAAAGTTTCCCTTTTAATTAAACTTTTCAGCTGGGAACTTCAGCAGCACTCAGGCAGCAAAAGATATAATTTAAGGCACATGAATTGTGCTAGGTTTTATGAATGGAACATCGAAAATTTAAAGCAATGATTAAAAAGGCTCAGCAGAAGGTCAGAAATCTGAATTCTGTGGAGGCAACGGTGAGCTTTTAAAGCTGCTCTGAGAATGCGACTACAGCACTCTCCAGCCACCCCTTCCACATCCAAATCCATCCTTTAACAAAGGAAAACTACCCCAAATGTGAAACATCTTCTGTGAATTAACTTCCCCCTTTCATACTGCTTCCCCCAAAATATTGCAGCTCCTCTAAAATTGTTAACGTGCAGAATAAACCACAAAATACATTTAATATCTTTTATGGGAAGTTGACCTGAAATAAAATTTTATGTAGTTAAGGACTTTTGATAGTTCTTCGTCCAACTTTTTTCTCTCTCTATGGGGCAATGGTGATTGAAACCTGATGTCTGCTGCACAAAAAGGCCATAAAATGTTTTTACGCAGAAGTAAAACAGTAGCCATTAAGTTTTGCTATGATGTTTGAGTAGATATGCAGCATGAAAACATGATAAAAGAGCCATAAACTGATTGTGATCAAATGCAATTACAATGACTTCTCTCCAATGAATGACATGTACTAAATGCAGTTACAGTTCCTTGCAAAATTACTTTGGGCAAAGGACCAAGAAAACACTATATCCTCTTTACAAACGGCAGCTTGCCAGGGAAATCGCAAACACACAAGCTTTAATATCGATGGGCAAAAAGCACTTGGGAACTCATTAGGAAAAGGTTAAAAAGACTTACTTGTGAAAGACAGCTTTTTTGCGATTAGAGCAGCATCCCAAAGAGTCCAGCATTTGGGGTGTTGGGAAGAAGTGCTCTCGGAGGAAGGAGAGAGGAGCCCTAGTAAGGGTGGGAACCCTTTCTCCTCATCACGTTTTGACCCCACGACAAAGGTAAGCTGCAGAAAAAAGCAACTTGTTTCGCAGTCTTTTCTATTAAAGTTTTATATCCTGCGTGACAAAGGACTGGTGAAAATGGGAACCCTAGCCTAACAACACAGATTTTGCTAGGAAGAAAGTCCTTCAGCCCTGGAAACAATTAAGATAAAAGCCAATACAATTTGAAATCAAATGAAGTGGGCTCTTTTTTAAAGGTGGATAGGAACTGGGATTTTGGGAGTTTCATCCTTTTGATTGTGTTTTGGGTTTTTGATTAGATAACCTGGTTTAACTTTTACTCATCAAAAGGATATCTATATTCTGAGTAGTCAGATCAAACCCCTGGATTTCCCGTCGGGTAGACTCCAAGGAGAAGACACCCTCAGGTGATTGATGTGCCAAAAGGTGGCGAGCAGCGCCAGGTCATTCTCTGGTTAACAAGATTTAAGGAAGATGGCGTAGAGATATTCCAAGTAATTTCTGTGCCAAAACCAAACATAACATTTTAACGTGTCAACAGCAGTAATTTCCTCCTGGGTGAAACTGCCCTGAAGTATTGTGAAAAGTGCAAACCTAGTAGCATCATTTTCTATGTCTACCTGGAAATAAAGGGAATTGGAACTAAGAGTTTCCTATGGAATATAAGGCATTTTACTTCATATAGGAAGAACAAAACAGAGTTGAAGCTACAGATGTAACTTTGCCTGTATTTGCATTTAATAAAAGAGAGTGAAAAAAGCTACCAAACTATCACTTTCATTGCCTAAGAAACTTTGATTACTATGTTTTAGGGGCACCTAGGAGATGCGGAAGTAACTGCTGATGCTTAGTACAGGCATTTAATGGGCTACCAAAACTTAGGTATTACGATAGCCAGGAACAAGCTGAGGAGAGAACCGAACCTCCTTAGTGAAGGGATAAACTCCCACCACACCACCAGGATCCATTTTAATGGAAACTTATGATGCTTGTTATTAACAGCTTGTAGAATTGCTACCAAGGTGAATTATTTGTCAAAGAAAAAAAAATTAAATACTAACCAGGATTATTCTAATCTAATGCTAACAATGCACAGTGGTTAGTTTTTATAGCGGGGCTCAGGTTAAGGGCTTATCAGTTCTTCTTACATAAACTTCAGGTTTTATAACATGTAAAAATTAACTGAACGCTTCAATGCTATAGAAGGTATCATCATACACACCTCTTAGTATATGGTAGAGTACAAATCAGAAAGGAGAGAAAAAACCCTTCCTAACTACAGCACTCTTAGCCTTTCTGAAAAATGTCATGCTAGATACCAATATCACCAGTAAGAGTGAGGAAACACACAGTGACTCAAACTCCCTGCCCCAGAAAGCCAATAAATCTCTCCTCCTAAAAACCAGAGCCCGCTCAGCCTTCTCCTGCCTTATTAAATCATAAACCAAAAGCAAACGTCAAAGCACTGCTGCAACTTCATATAATTACTATGAGACCTCCTAGACTGTGGTATAAGCACAAGGAGGAAAAATTGTACATGAAAGAGGTGATGTTCACTGCTCCAGAAGCAGTGCTGGGACGCAGCACTGGGGTTTGGTGCTGAGGCACCTCCCTCCTCAAAAGAGCATTTATTCTTTTAATCCTGTACATTAGCTGTTTAATATTAATTATCAGTTTTGCAACAGTGACCTCCAGTCAGTAATTACTAACAGTAATTAAATTCAACTGAAATTTAACAAGGGGATATGTCTGTACCAAGATGTAGTGCTCTCAGAATAAAAGCCTTCTACAGCAGTGTGTTAAATAATAGAAACTACAGTGTATTTAAAAATGGGAACATTCAGACTGATGATACACCCACCCACCCACACATTTATCAATATGAATATAACACATTCACTTTATTATAGCTGCAAATTCACTTTATACATGTGTTTGTCTAAACTCAGTTTATAAATACCTATATATGTATTAGCAAAATTTCCAAGCATGTCCTGTGCTGCAGCTAGTAGGACACTTATTTTCAAGGAAACATGAAATCTAGCTAAGTCTTACCACTGTATAAGTCACTCCTTCAAACACTACACTTTGACTATTTGAATACTGCCTGTGTTTCATAATAGGCACATTTTCATTTTAGTAGAAGGTACTCCTTAATACCGTCTACCATACACTTGGCCAGTGGTGTCTGATTACGTACATTTACCTGATTCCAAGCAGACTCCAGGAAAGTGGCAGAAAAAGATCTCTTTCCCAGAAGTAAATTTTCCTTTTAAAGTGTGTTAATGTGGTGAAGAATAGTTCTTCCTCTAGGCTTTTAAGAAGAACCAAAATTCATCACCACTGAACTTCTACTCCTCAGGTAAGTGCAAATTGGTCTTGAGCACCTTGGGCTTCTTATTTCCCATGAACTGGTCCTCAGTGGCGTTGTGCATGACGGGTGAAACATGAAACAGTGGTGCTAACAATTAAGACTTTACAAGGTGGAAACACAGTATGAAGAAGGAGTGACAGAGCCTGATGCTACCCAGCATCCCCCAGTAATGGAAAGAGTTAGACATTTGCTTTGCCAGTGTTTAACATAGCATGAGCACCACAATTTCTTTGCAAAGGGGAGGAAAGCCCTAGAAACCCTGGTTGACTCCAGGGACACCAGAGGGAGCTCCCACTTCTCCTGGTTTTTTGAAAGCTGCGCTTCCACCTCCACCAAACCCACATAACCTAATAAACAATATGCAGTAACATCCAAAAATAACCTTCAAGTGGTTGTGCAACAGCGCTTGGTCAAAGGGAACAGCAGCAGCGGTTCAAGGATTTTGATGGGCTATATTGATGTCTGCAGCAAAGCTAGAGCTAGAGCTGCATGGACCATGCAGTATCGCTTCTTCCTTCATTTCAAAAAAACGAGGAACTGATAGCAGCCTGCTGCAAACATGAAAATTAACACAAGTGTTGGACTTGCAAATAGTATTTAAACTCTTCCAGAAGAATGACCACTTTAAAATAAAAATTGAGGAGAAGCCAGCAGAGAAACATCTGACTCTAAAGAATTACTGTAATTTCATCATTTAATTCTCGAAACCTCTGGACCAATGTCTGCTTCTTGAAGAAAACCCTTCAGCTTTCTCTTACTAAATACTTGGCCATTATTATCTTGGCCATGCCACTGGTGTCTGGACATAAGATCCTGAAAAGGTAATGGGGGTATTTGTCAGGCATCGAAAAACTCCCTTTTGATGGGAAATGGAAGATTTGGTGTGACTGAAGCTTATATGGTGATAGTGAAAATCCCCCATGCGAGCTATAAAATATCCACGTGCACCAAAATTCTGTTTTCTTTATGGAAACTTTTTGCTAAGCCACTGCTGTCAGAGGACGATACAAGCAGCACCGTGCTGCTACCTCCCATGTCCAGTATCTGCTGGTGAGTCTCTCGCCACCCACTCAGCCCTCACCAAACTACCTACTCCAAACCAAAATGATCTTTGGCACACGCGAGTAAATTGCTGCAGCACAGACATATCTGGACAGTAATTAATCACTTTGAATGCTCAATGTGTTTGGATATAAAATTAAGAAAGTCGGGTTGTTAAAAAATGACAGATTTAAGCACCATCTGGGCTCTGTGGCCACAGTGGCGAGAATTCCAAAGGAAGGCTTAACAGTGCATGATCCGAGAATCCCATCTGTCTCAGCTGAAACGAAACAAATAAATAAATAAACCGGCAGCCTCATTTACAAGGTTTTCCCAAGTTTCCCAATTTAAAAATCAGCTTGCAATAGGAAAGCATATAGAATTAAAGGCACTACATCTTCAAAATGTGTCTCGTGCCTTTTACATAAATTATTACTGTATTGTACCTCTATGGAAAAATCTCTCTATAGGTATACCTATACAGAGCAAACATTTTGAGATGGCATTTCCTGGTGTGAGTATGTGTTCGTAAAAATATAGCGCTAGTAAGGAATCGATGTGATATGACTCTTCAGTTGATCTGGGGAAGCCAAAGTCCCTTTCTGGCACCCACAATCTCCCTCAGCTCTTTCCCCAAGCCACCGCTCACCTGCACCCACCCCGCAGCAGCTCTGCCTGGGGATGAAATGCAGCCTCCTTGGCTCCCAACAGACCTCCCTCCAAGGGCAGAAGCCACTCAAACTAAAGTCACCTGCAACTAGTTAACCTGCAGGATGTCTTCAATAAAACTTGCCTGGCACGGAAAAGGTAAATAAATCAATCATCCGAGACAGATGAACACAGAATATGAACAAATATTCTATTTGCCTCGGAAAAACTTAGCCAGGTGGGGTTTAAGTTTAGAGGTTAACCCCAGGAATACCCTGGCGAAGTCCCCAGGAGTTTTTAAGTTTGGTCCGAGTGCCCCCCTCCACCCGGCTGAGCACCAGGTGGGTGGATGCGCGGACGCCGTCTGGTTCTCAAACGTCTTTGTGTCCCCCCCCGTGCTCAGGACGGTGCTTTCTGTGTCGAGGCGCCTCTTTTTGCTCTGCAGGAAAGATGGGACATTCCGTCCTCGGTGACTTCGGCCCTCGGCACGTACCCCAACCCCCACGCTGGCCCAGCCCAAATGCAGCTCACCCGAAGGAACGGAACCCCCCAAATCAGCGCCTGTCAAAGCCACGCTGCCTCTTCCTGCCCCAAAGCCACACGCTCGCTTTTCCTGCAGGTTGGGGCAATGGAAAGATTGCCATGGACATCCGTGGGACTTTTCCGAGGTCTTGGGAAATGGGCTTCTCCAAGGGGACTGAATCTGCCCCTCCAGTCAATGAGTGACCACCGCCTCTCTCACATTGCCACTCTTCACTAAAACTGAGTCCTCCTTCTCACCCTGCCTACCTCCAGCAGCTGGAAGAAGCTCCCCAGACATGTCAGCGGGAGATATGTCCAAAAAGTACAAGTTACTAGTTTTAGACTTAAATAAAAGACAGCATCACACTGTATAATAGCATAGCTTCTTTCAAATAGAGACACTTGTGTCATGGCCTAATCCTGGAAAGATTTTTTCCGGTATCTTGATTTTACCTTCAATAGATCTCTTTGCATTTGTAATATGGAATATGTGCGTACATTTTGCTGGATTCATAATGTAACACTTCTTTGGCTCTGCTCTGCTCTTATGCTTCAATTTCCGCTGGATGTTTTTGTAGGAGAATTATTTGGAACCAAATGGATGAGCAAATAGGTAATATATTCTCTCACTTAAAATTGCTTTTAAATCAGAGGCACTAAGCTTGCTTATTCTTCCCTTTTTTTTAATTTGTTGTGTAGTTTGTGGGGCTCTCCTTTGAGAAAACTCATGCAACACCTGCGGGCATTACCGAGAGCTCACCAAAAATGTGATACATGTAATGAACTTCCACATAGCTCCATACAGAAAACTGCCATACGTTAAAAAGTAAACAGACCGCACTATTTTCCAAGAAATACAATTTTTTTCTAGGAATTTGCTACGAATTATAAAGTATAGAAATAAAAAGGGGAAAATGAGATCATTCTTCAATCTTCTTTCAGTAGATATCTAGCAGGAACATGAACTCTGCATAACCACAGAAATGAAAGCGCAGGTCAAGGAATCTGGAAAACACGCGCACGAGAGCAAGCCTCTGTAAAACAAAACCACGTCAGGGCCTGAAGCTGGCAAGCGGCAGGCAGCCGCCGCTCCACCGAAGCCGCTCGGCCGGGAAGGTCTCAGCACCTCCGACGGTTGGGCTCCGGGGACCCGTAAAGGTAAGCCGGCGAGGACTGCCCCGCTACTCCGCGCTCCTCGAGACGCTGCGCGCGGGCTCCTCTGCTGCCGTCGATCCGCTGCTAAAATAAACGAGGTCTATAGGAATAATAACAGAAGTGCTGTACGTGGAATTGACGGGCAGGCTACGTCCCAGGTGATGGGGACTGCCGATGGCGAGCGCAGCACCGGGGTGTGGAGGGCGACCGGCGGAGGTGGCCTCGGCATCCCTACGCACCCTCCCTGGGAAAACGGCTTATCTGAGGCACTTTGAGACGCTCTACTTCTGGAAGATGACAACGAACGCAAAGTATTGACATAATTGTAATTCACGTTTTCCATCAACAAAAAATACTTCTCGGCATACACTACATCTGTTTATGAATTTCCTAGTAGTCAGACAAAAGAGGTGTTTGTTCTCACCAGATGTTGCATAAAAATGAATACGCTTCCCAAAAATGGGAATCTATTTTTTTCTCTAGAAATAAATCAGCACCTAGTCACAAATTTTTCTTTGTCTATCAGTTTTGTAAGCTTTAAAATAAGATGAAAATGTATCTTTTTATCTGTAGATTTTCGAAGTGATATAAAACCTTTGTAGTGTAAAAATAGGCACAGAGCATTTAAAATAGGCTGAATTACTAGAATATTATTGGATGGCCTCTTAAATGTAATATTTTCACAACATGGTAAAGTGAGCTACGCTATTAATAACATACATTTTATCCCTCTATAATTTCGTCTTTATCACCCTGGTTCCTTCATTATTAAGACTAGATACTGTTTTTCATACGTGCAAAACCGGTACAAGTTTCCCGGTGAGAGAGGTTTTGTACCAGTTAGGTAAGAAAATAATGAATCGAACTTAATCCTCATCACCACACACCTTCTCGGGGACACGATCCCCAGAAAGGGGAAACGTTTTCACGTTGTGCTGCTGTGGGGAGGGCGAGCCGTGCTCGGCGTGCGCCGGAGTGAAGTCAAACGGCCTACGGGCTACTGATCGGTTTGCACTGCGTTCGGTATCTGCTTCTCCGCTTACGGAACAGCTGTGTAAACTGAAGGGAAGGGAGAGCGGCAGGGTTTTAGGCTGGGGATTGAGAGAGGAGCGCACACTGGAGGGGACCCAGGGAAGCGGGACCTGGTGCTGTGGCGGGGCAGGCGGTCCGGCCGCGGCTCCGATGCTGGAAACCCAACATCCCTCTGTTACCTCCACGGAAAGCAAAAGCAAAGCACCTTGGGCTGTGGGATGCACATAGGGATGCAACGGGAGCCAGCGCTGGGGAGCACGAGGAAAACGGCGGGGGGGGGAAGAGCGTAGCCCAGCTCGGCCAAATTATTTCGGAGAGGGCATGGCACGTGGGGCTGCCAGAGACAAAAGCGTTGCTCCGGATAGCGGGTTTTGGACATGGAGAATGCCCGTTTCAGAGCATCACCGTGGGCAGGCGCACCTCCAGCGGGCGCTTTCCGTGTCCGGCGGGCGGCTGCGGGGCCGGGGAGCCGGAGCGGGATGGGACGGGCAGCATGCGGGGCCGGCCAGGAGCACGCGGAGCCTGTGCCCTCCTACAAAAGGGATGGTTTTCTCTATTTTGGGCTTGCGACTGTTTTGCAGTCCTTGGGCAAACCGCAACCTGCCTGCGTCTTGCAGGTTTTCAAGCAATAAAAGGGCATGAAATGCGTGTCTGCCTGGCAGTGCTATGCACTTCCAGGAGGAACTGTAAATACTTCAAGACTGTTGGATGAAAGGAGTAAAAATATAATCACCATAAAGCAAAAACATGTAAGTGCTTTCCTTATGGGGAATGCTTCTCGTTTTACATAAATTTTCTATGCAAATTAACCCGGGGTGATTCTAGCCACACGAAAAAAAATTAGATCTCATTAAATGTTCACTTTGCATTTAATGCTGAAATCGGCTGGGCGACGTTTCTAAAGAGTTCGACTGCAAGAAGTAAACTTGAGGGAGTAAAAGGTAAAAGAAAAGCCTTTCCTTAGCACAGAACCCAAATTATGGTGAAATCGAGTTAAACAACAGCATGTGTCGGTGCTAATTTCCACTCTCGGAGGCAAATCATTTCTGAAATACCCCAAACTCGCTGTAATTACCCAGCCGACGTTGGCTGCCTAAGACCAGGCACGGCACCATTTCGGCAACGAACCTTTACAGAAGCGGCGAAGCCACCGAAGTTATATGAAGATTAATAGAAATCTGAACCGCGCTACATCTTAAATAAACAAAAGCTTTTGTAGCGGCGCTGAAAGGCCCATAAAAGTAAACTACAACCTCGGCAAAGCCTTTTAAACTGACAAAACAGCACGGCAGAGGTCAGGGAGGCAGGCAGGTCAGCAAAGCCCTGCGTGCAAGTTTGGGGGTCGGTCCCATTCCCCGCTCGCGCGGGGGCCTCGCCGGGGCCATGGAGAAACCCCACCGCCGCTCCTCCCTCCGCTGGAGCAGGAACACTTGAACTGCCCTTCTGCCTCAACAAAACTTTAGTTTGCTGATTGGGCACGAAACAAAAGAAAGACAGCGGGACGCGATTTATAAGGGGGCAGGGTAGGCTGACATGCTATTGTACTCCAGAGGTATCCACAAGCTGTTAATTCCATTTTAACATTGTTAATAAGACTGTTAACACATCTGACTTTGTTTAGAGACTTTGAAAACATCAACAAACTAAAGAAAAAAAAAAAAAACCCCCAAAAAACCCCCCCCCCCCCCCCCGCCAGAAGTAAAATACGATCTTTTCGAATAGCATCAAACGTCCAAACGTGACGCTTCTGCCTGTCCGGACCTGGCAGCGAGGAGGAGGGACGGCAGGGAGGCTCAGGGACGGGCGTCCACGTACGCTTCATCCTCTTGTTAGACTATTTAGCTAATCACATTTTCCAGGTTAAATTTAAAGGACTCGTTTCTAACACCGCCGCTGTTTTGAGAAGGAGAGGGAGTAAACCTGGACTCCCCCCCTCCGCGCACACCTCCTCTCCCTCGCTCGCACTTGCACGCAGGCAAATGTGCAGATTTAATCAGTGTGGAATGTTTTAAATGAATAATTGGGTCTGACAGATTTATTGCAGTTAATTTTGCAATAGAATGGAAAAATGTTTGGATCTCAGCCTTTAAAGTATTAGGAAAACAATTAATCCATCACATAACGGAAATTCCTGTATTACACCCTCATGTCCAATTAAATAATGTCAAATAATCTTACACTGTAAAATGCTGAAAATTGAAGCTCGAAACGTTGGGGGAATATGTTTTAATTTTTTCAGGAACCTCAAAACAAAAATCACATCAAATTAAAATCAGATGCTTTGATAAAAGGTTTTTTGGTTTGTTTTATTAGGAGGAGGAGACTTTTTTTAAAGTAAAAAAAAAAAAAATCTAACAAAGAAAAAAACCCCAGCCTTACTCAAAAACCATTGATTTCCCTTTCGCTCTCCAGCTTCTGCATCAAGAACGCTGTCTTAGCAAGGCACTCTCAAAGCAAACCAAAAACGTTAGGATGAATGAAGTGTGCAGCCGCAGAAAACATCTTTAAAAGGAGATAACCAACACTTCTCTTTTTCAGCAGGCAGAGGGGCTGATTCCAGGGTACTTACTCAGGCACAACTCTCGGAGACTTCAAGCCGTGTTTTGCTTGAATAACGTCCCGTAGGATCGAGTCCCCAGTTTAGGAACAAGTGACAGCAAACTTCTAAGACTGAAAGTAAGCGGGATTCGTTTGTCTTTGTTTACAGCCTAAAGCTGCTAATGCTGTAAAATTGCTTAATGTCACACTCCATCTCCTTTTTATTAAAAGTAAGGTAAAAAAAAAGAAAAAAAAAAAGCCTGCAAATCAAAGAACTTTTCCAGAATAACAAAAACACCGACTTACAAATGTCTTGCCTGCCCCTGAAATTTGAAACTTGGCAAATTCATCCCATTCGGCTGCTGTACAAAAGGTCCCTGAAGCGTGTTACAGTAGGGACCTGCGAGCTTCCCAAATACTTTGGCTGTTTCTAAACTAGGGGAGATGGGGCTGCGGTTTCAGGGCTCCCTCAACTAAAGCGAAATGAAAGCTGTGGTGAAATTTTAATATCGCAGAGGTTTAAGAGGGGCACGTTCAGCTGGTTTTATGGGGGGATTGCCGATGGTCCTGCGGCAGAGGAGGTAGGGAGTGCAGGGACAAAAAGGGATTGGAGCACGTGTCGCTAGAGAAAGGCAGCAAAAAAAAAAAAAAAAAAGTTGGAGGCACTGAAGAAGGAGTTAGTATAAAACAGAAGGAAACATCCTTCTTCCAGTATGTCAACGGCAAAAATAACAAACTGAAATCTCAGGTCGCGTTTAAGGGCAATAAATATTGCAATGCCTTGCTGGCACCTTCGTTAAGGCGCCGTCGGCGTGGCTGGACAGATGAAAATGGGGATTGCACTGAATGAAAGAAGTATAAGACTTGGCCACCACCGTTCAATTTGTTTTTCCAAATACAACACGGTGCTTATTTTGCTGGTTTCTTACAATCTTGACGTTCTGGATACCCACATTGCCACCCAACTATTTCTGTTGCCATAACAACATCAGAAATTTGGTCCTTGATGTCCTTTTTAATAAAATCGTTGTGGGACTTGGGAGCTTTCAAAGGCGGGACAGTTTCTCAATTTAGGCAGCTCACACCTTTCTCACAAGGAGCCTATTTGTTTCTGTTTCCCTAAAAGAAATAATCTCCTAATTTGAAAACGATGTCCCCTGTCCCCCCCCCGCCCTTGACATTGGAAATAGGCCTGTTGCTATAAACAGCTTTTCAGGGGGACTTGGGGTAGGGTTTTCAAGATATAGGCAGCCTACAGCAGCCGGGGGACCACCTCCTAAGGCTTACAAAAAGGAGATAAGTACTGTATGTGCAGCCCAGCATCTGAAATAACGGACAAGTTTTCTCCACCTCCCCACCGGATGGGTTTTAAGACCTTCAAAAATTAAATATACAACCAAAAATTACTTAGAAAGTGTAACAGCGCTGTATATTCCCTATCCGGTCACTTGGGACACCGTCATCCCTCCCATAAGGCGAACGGAGCTCCCTTTGGGAGCTGCCCCTTGGCATGGCTAATATTTTTTTTCTGCTTTCTCAGATCAGCTCAGAATGAGTGGAATACAAAAAAAACCAAACCCACCCTGGGCTCTTTACCATTAAATAAATTGGATTCCCAGCACAAACAGCAAAACAATGGCCAGGAGGATGTGACTAACAAATGCCAAGGGAAGAGTCAAGCTGCCCTCTCTTTGCATATGCAGCGAAACAGAAGTCATTGGGGTTGGGGTTCCCCCTCCCTTATTTAACATATCTGTGCATTTCAATAAGTTGAGAGAAACAATGCCTGGCTTTCAAAAGTTGCAAATTACTGGGAATACATTGCAAAATGTGGATAGCCCATAACATTGGAAGATGTTGAAAAGTATTTATCTTTGGGGGTTTTTTTGTTTTGGTTTTGGTTTGGTTTGTTTTTTTAAGGAAAACGAGAGGGAGAAATCATAATCCTCCAGGGAAATAATCCTGGACGGGGAAGAAACCGTACCCATGAGATAGGCAAGAAACTTCATGGGAAAAAAAAGGTTCAAGTGTATATTTTTTAAAAGAACAAATTTTTACTAGAGCAAATATCCATTTATAGCCTTCTCACTCACTGGTCAAAGCCAGGCAAGCGGTTCCCTCGCTCATGTTCATTGATGATCTTCAGTCAAATGTCAATATTTCTTGCCCTCGCTGCCGATGGCAGGCAGACACCTACACACCTACACAACCGCACTTCCAGGGGGGGGGAAATCCCTTTTTTGCTGTTACCGGTGGCATTTCTATAGTTGCTAAAGGAGTGTAACGGGAATCTCGCCCTTTCCAGGCAGCTGGTTTTGGGTTTTGCAGCCCAAGTTTGGGGGGGGCCGCCACGCTCAGGAAAAGGAGTGTGTGTGTGTGGTGGGGTGGGGGGGTCCCCTCCCCACGCGGGGAAAAAAACTCGACAACCCCCTCGGTAAAACTCCCCCAAACCACCCAACCCCTTAACACCCACGCTTGATGCGTCTATATGGAAACGTCTCTTTTTTGGACACGACGTGGGGTAGCGGGGGGGTCTTCACCCCTGGAGGGTAAACCCCCCACCCCCTCACCCACCCCAGGAGGGGCAGCGTGGAAAGCAGGGGCTCGAGTGACACCCACCGACCCCTCTGCAAAATGCAACCCTGGGGCGGAGAGCCCCCCAAATCCCGACGGGCAGGGGTATGGGCAGCGATGTGGATGGGGACAGGCAGGGATTTGGGCAGGGGGGCAGGCAGGGATGTGTGTAAGGGTGCGGGCGAGGATTCAGGCAATGGGGGGGACAGGCAAGGCTATGGGCAGGCAGGGGTGCGGGCAGGGGGCAGGCAGGAAAGCCATCAGCTCAGCATTCCTGGCTGGCTTTAGATCTCCACAATTGTTCCCCCTTTTCCCTCCCGGCGGGGCGAGGAGGGAAGCAGCCACTTCAAAGAGGAAACTTTCTGCATGAGGCACAGAAGAGAGTTGTTGTCTCTCTGTTACCGGGACTATTATTATTATTAATATTTCAATACTCTCGTTTTTGGTGGTTTTTTTTTTTTTTTTTGTCAGCTTGCTAATGAAGCTGTTGTTATTCCTGGGGAAAGGAGGAGGCAACGCGCAGCGAGGGAGGCGTGCGCGCTGATAACTCCCTTTCCAATTTGTTTTCCCCTGAAGAAAACAGCAAATATCTCTGGCAAAGGAATTGGCCGGCAGCTCTCTGCATCCACAGCTCGTGTCCTCGCCCCGTGGGCCTCCGAGGGTGGCCGGGTTCCCGGGTGAGCCTCTTCAGCCCCAGGCCAACCCACAGCACCTTCTAGCACCTTCTGTCTGAGGATTTTCAAAGGGCTGCACAAACGCTAATTAATTACCCGTGCTCCCTACCCATGCAAACGGAGACCCGGGTATCCATTTTACAGATGGGGAACTGCTTGCATAAGGAGACCCGGCGAGTCACCCCTATCCGTGGTCGAGCCAGAAATTAAAATTCTACTTTTCTCAACTTTAAATACAAAACCCCATTGACCACTGTACCGTTCCAGGGGATGGGGAGAGACAGGCTGATCGGGAAATTAATTCCCCATCTCCTCACGTTCAGCCTAGACACACAAAACCTAACAGAGAGACGTAACAGGGCGCTCCCCTCATATTCACACCCGTTTGCACCGAGTCTTTTAACCCCAAGTGCTCTACGCGGTCAAAACAACACCAAGAAAGAATTAAAAATCATTAGGAGGAGAGGGGAAACTAATGTGAAAAATCTGGGCACACTCATAGCTGCTCAACTGAGCCTTTAACCAGCTGAAGAGCCAGTTTGGTAGAGAGAAAGGAGAGGGATGTCCCTGGTGTTAGGAACTACAAAGGAGGAGACTCCGGCATCAATACAGGCCAGAGTGAGGGAGACAGAGACGGGAGACAAATATTGATGGGAACGGGGGGGGGGTCACGGGGATAGATGGGGACCAGATTTTCCAGGGCAACTGAAGATACAGACAGGCACTCGGCAGGATTTTTCAAAAGCAAATGAGCAAGATAGGTACCTAAATCCCACCGATTCCAATGGACGGTAGGATGTCTAACCCGCTTATGCTCTTTTGAAAATCTCATTAAGCACCAGCTGCATGTTTAGGAACCCAAACACATTTAAAATTTGATTGTAAGGCTCCAGGATAGATAAATTTTAAGAGCAAAGCACTGTTGTGCTGAGGTCAAGAATTAAAAAACGGAGTTAGGTTCCCTCCCTGCCCAAAAAGGAATCGGGTGGTTAAGAAATAGGAGAATATTTCTTTCTATTTAATGAAAAAATTTGGCATTTGCACATTTAGCCTTCCTCCTTCCTAGCTCCTCTCTTTTATCTTTCGTAATAAGCCAACCGGAGTGAGTAGGGATTTAAGGCGGAAAACGAACACCGCTGCCAGGCTCCTGACACAAGCGAGCGAGTGGCGGTGCTGGGGGGGGGACGCACAGGTAGGCACTGGGGGGGACAGGTAGGTGCTGGGCTACACAGTGAGGCAGCGGGGCTGCTGGGGACACTGCTGGGACAGCGGTGTGTCACTGCAAATGCGGGGAGGCAGGAGACGCCAGGCAGGCGTCGGAGAGCAGCTTTGCCATCATGCTCAGATGCAAAACGACGCGACTGAGGACACCGGGTGATGTCCCTTTACTTTCAGGGGCAACTCCGGAAAGGCAGTGTGTTATCGTGAAATGGCTGTATATCGCGCATACACCATTAAGAATTACGGCATTAACAATATATGGATTATTTTTTCTCTGAATCAAGGTTATTTTGCCAGTGTGGGTTTTCCTGTAAATTTTGATGCTTTCATTTATAGTTTTTTAGAAAACTGTTAAGACAGGATTGTTGAGGGAAGGAATGCCAGACTTTCCCATGAGTTCGCTTTAAATATTTAGGTAGCAGCTGTCTCTTGATCACGGACGAACTTTAAAAACCACCAAGTAAAATCTCAACAAACAATTGTGTAAAGACAGAGACTTTCTGAAAGGTTCTTCAAAACCCCCGCTATTTCTAAAGCATTTTAACGCCAACAGCTAAACTGACACAGCAAAACCATTGTGTTTTGCACCAGTTTTGTTTTGCTCTATACAGCTGTGTTTTCACAGATGCAAAACCATGTGTCTTCAGCAAAAGGTCTACTCTTCCCTTCAGATGTGAACGAAGATCAAAGGTTCAAACACAGAAATACAAGCTCCTTTTCCCTTTGGAACATGTTTTTATTTTTTGCAGCGGCTCTTAACCAGAATTTCCATCTGTTGTCCTTACGCGGCGTACAGGTTAACCTTAACAGCCGGGTTTGCGATGCTGTTATCTCAACTAAGAAGCGCAGAGATGAATCACTCTCGCACGTAGGCTCTGAACGTCTCACTGAGCAGCAGAAGCCAGGCTGCCTCAGACAACCGCCTGTCATTTCACAGAGACGACGGCTGAAAGAGACTTGTTCCTTCCTTTCCAACAGAAAATTAGGAATTTCCTGAATGTTGTGCGACTACGGTCGCATTTAAAATTCTCCAGCCCTATTCCCTCTTGTAGTAAACCGGTGTAATTCCTTTGGATTAAAAGGCAGCGTTTCAATTTACAGCACGAGAGATTCAGGCCTACGGCTTTTAGACAGGATCGCTTGACATTTTGTCTCTGCTTCTTCATCAAGCGGGCTGGGAACGCTCTGGGTATAAATGTTTTCCTAGCTGGTTGTAAAAGGTACTAAATTGTTGCTATTTATGTGACTAGCCGGGAACAATTCATCTATGTTTCACAATAACGCCTCTATAAAAAGTAAAGTATCCGCGGCCGTTAAGCCCTAGAAAATAGCACCGAAGCGATGGAAGCAGCTTTCTGGGATCAAAGAAGGTGCAGGTACGGATTTTAAAGGATGACGCAAGCTATAAACATACCTGTGACGGTCTATTTTTACGCATTTACGTATTTCTGCTCGGTACGACGGCAGCAGGACGGGCCTGCCTCTGGGGACGGGGGAGCAGGACGGGGGGGGGGGTATGAGCGCAGCACCGGCCGGTACCGCCGGGCTACCGGAGACCTCTAGGGCCGAAGAGCGGAGGCCAAGGCCGGTGCCCGTCCACCGAGGGGGCAGCCCACCGGGCCGGCGCCGCCGCCATCTCGTTGCCCGCCGCGGCTGCAGGTGCGC
>NW_010973062.1:2248468-2275657 GCF_000737465.1 Haliaeetus leucocephalus | reverse complement strand
CGCCCCGCCCCTCCGCCCTGTGCCGCTCCGCCGGGGCAGCACTGCCATCTAGCGGCGCCCCGCCCCGCTCTCCTCTTCCTCCTCCTCCTCCTCCTCGCCGTGGCCCGCACCCTGTGGCCCCACGGGGTGTGTGTGTGTGTGTGGGGGGGGGTGTTTTCCTCCTCCGCGGCTGCGACGCCCCTTGAAACGCTGCCCCAATTGCCCCCCTTGCGCTCACTGGGGTGGGGAACGGGATGGGTCTGGATCGGCAACCTCGTTCCGCCATCACGCCGGTGGTCTACGCGCACGGACGGACGGACGGACAACGTATTCCCCCACCCCTGGCACGGGCAGCTGCTTTGAGCCAGCCGCTTCGTGGAGGGAGAAAGCAAGGCAGTGCCAGAGATGGCTGCCAGCACCGGAGAGACGAGGGCAGCCAGACCGGGCACCGTCGCCGTTGGGGCGAAGGGCCAAACCCACCCACCGAGCGGGACCTGACTTGTGAGAAGACAACCCTGAAGGTGCAGGGACAGGGGCCGTGCCCCGTCAGGAGTGAGCCCCTCACCGCCGAGGAAGCCGGAGCAGCCACCGGCCACCTCTTGCCCCTGCTCAGCTGTTTATAGCCCCGCCATGTCCTATTTCACGCTTCTCCAGGTGTGGGGCACGGACGCGAGCCGAAAAAGCGAGCCCCGGCGCAGGCAGCTGGGTTGCTTGGCGCGTACAACGAGGCCGGGTAAAACGCTCGTCCCCGCGGAAAGCGGCGGCCGCACCGTGATTCCACCCGTTGCAGAGGCTCTGCGCGAGATGGAAATGTTGGGGGGCGAGCAAGCGTCGGGCCCCCCCCTCCCACGAAGGAGGGCTGGTAGGTGGCACAGCTCGGCAGCCCAGCACCTCTGCAGGCTCAAGGCGAAGGGCAGCCGTGGCATCGAACCGGCCCACACCAGCCGTCCCTCGTGGGACACCAGGACCAGTTGCACGGCTCAGGCAGTCTGCTGGGACGGGATAATCATCGTCAGAGCTGGCCCCTAGCTCCGTTCACGGCTCCGGCAGGTAGGACTGCTACTAGAGGATATATGGCTCTGCCCGCGGTGATGGGAATCTCCTCCAAACTTCCCGCAATGCAGCAGCAGCTCTGCGATAGCAAGATGCACACCAACCCCTTCTTCCCACAGCACACTTCCCCTGGAGCTGCCCGGCAAGTGCAAATCTGCACATTTTATGGGCCTGCATTGAAGGCCCGTAAGACCTTGCATTAGACTTGCTCAGTACTTTAATGAGTATTAAATTAGCTTCGGCAGCAGCAGAAGCCCCCAAAAGCACGCTATGCAAATTACACTCACTTTGAGAAAAACATACGGCGATGTTGTTATTCGGAGAAACTGGCACCATCATGGAAGAATAGCTCATCACTAACTCTTCCTTTGGAAAAAGCCTCCAATGGGCACAGTAGGATTTAATTTCTACCTTTTACTGAAAATAAAATCAATGGTTAATAGACTTTAGCATTGCCAAAGATAATTGCCAAGTATAGCTTTTGTCAAGTTCAGCCTCTATTGTTTTCTCCAGCCTGAGTCCCCCTAAATATGCAGGGCGAAGGCAGTGCCACGGCTCCAGAGCAGAACGAGAGAGGAAATGAGTGCATGCTGAAGAATCAGCTGGACACCTGTATTTTTGCTATCAGATTTTCAAGTTTTTATAAGCCCTTTAAAAAAGACTTTTGTAAAAATCAGCATTTATCACCATTTGCTAATTCAAATCAAATCCTTACGAGTCTATCAGAAAAGAGATTGCAAAAAGGCATGATCCTTTCTTGCTCCATACAGCTTCAGTTGCAGTTGCTTTTGTTCCTTACAGAAATAGCCAAAGTTGGCAATAACAGTAATTCCACATTGCACAGGGAGTACGAGTTCAGCATCGTGTTTCCCCACGACCTCTACGCAAACCAGAAGGATACAAGCCTACGTACTGCCGCTACAGAATTGCATCACCGCTTACTGCTGCTTGCGAACAACTGCCAAGACTACTGTGAAGCCGCTGCTCACTAGAGCTGGTTGAATTTTTTTTGTATTAAGAAAGAGTTAATAAAAAAACACTGTCAAAGCTTTGCCATTTCGCTATTTCAGTCAAAATTGGAAGGCAAAGAATATGGGCACAGCCTGATCCACTGTTTTCGTTTCACTGGCCTTCTATTTTCACACAGGCAAACTAGAAACAGGAAAAGAAGAGAAGGGCAAGAGGAAGAGAGAGTGAGGAAAGAAAGAAAACCAAAAGAAAACAAAAGGTTGATATTTTTTCTTTAAACAACAGAAATATCAAGAGGAAAAAAGTGTCATTTTCCGAAACTCTAGATATTTTGCTTTACATTTTGCAACCAGCCCTAATGTTATCGGAATAGGAGCTTAGTAGAGATGTAGCAGATCAGCCAGTGGATGAATTTACTCTTCACGGAGAATATGGAAAAAACCCACTTTTATTAAATTGGTTAGGTATCTGTTTCCATTGACTGAGTACCCATGTGGGAAGAAAGCCTGTGCAGTTCAGCTAGGGAGAGGGAAAAGAGGAACATGAAATGCTTTCCAGCAGCCATAAAACCTCTGCCAGCAGGACACCTACTGCTTTTGGTGATTGAAGGCTGCAGGCAGATGTCCTCTTCTGAACCTAACCCGAGATGGCATCAACCTGGGGTGCTCGGGATCACCCCCGGGCCAGATGTGATTGCCTCCACAGCCACACGGTGGGAAGGGGCTGCGTGAGTGCCCCCGACCCCGCTCCAGGCACAGTGAGCCCCATTAGTGCGTATCGAACTTCTCCGAGGCAGGCCTACGGGAGCAATCGCCTCTCCCGGAGCGGCAGTGAGACAGGGAGTGGTGCCATGCTCAACCAGCATGGCTGGCTCCAAAATGCACAGCTACGACCTAGCTACCAGCTGCTGGTAAGAGCAAACACACAGAACTGTTTTGGGACATCAGTTCCAGTTAACAAGCTCAAGCTAAGCATTTCACTCCTAGGCCATGCACAGATCAACCATAGTTTTGCTTACTTTCGCGGCAATAATTAGAATTCAGCTGTGAATTCCCTTTCCTCGCACTGATTAATTTTCATTTCGGTACCAATTAGTAAAGGCTAAACTTTAGGGCTCGTACAAGGGAAACTGTTGCACAGCCTAGCACTGAAAGAAATTCTTCCGTTTCTTCTATTTCAAACAGAAAGCTTTACTGCCTCTTTGTTGTGAGAGCAACCTAGATCAGAGAAGTGACAACTCATCTTCACAAAGACAATAATGTGAGCGCCCACTATCTGAACACAAGGTTGTAATTTAACATGATTAAATGGCCTTTTTGCTGTAGAAAGATGTAAACAATTGCTACCATCATAAGACCCGAGTTTTTCTGCAATTGCAGATTTCCCGTGTGCTAATTTGTTAGTCCAACACTTCTGGTGTTCCAATAGCAGGGGGTCTGCATTAGCAACGTTGGTCTTTTTGTTAACAAAAACCTCAAACCTCCACATTTAGTTAGCTCTGCACCTGAGCACTGGAGAGGGTGTCTGCTTGCCTACAGCTTGGATTCATTCTTTTCTTCGAAATTTCCAGAATTTGCAGCCTTAGCAGAGTGGAAGAGTACCAGTTTTTCTCCATGAACTCTGCAGAAAGTTTTGTTTCTCCGTTAACACAGCAACATCATTATCCACATTCAGCTTCCCTCACAGAAGTAGACTGTCTATGGTAGGATCATGTTGTGGTCTACTACTAAGTTGCCAGATACTCCTCATTTTCAGTTGCACACAATTCTGCCAACAGCAAGGACAGGAATTGTCTGTGCTACATGTCTGCTTCAGGCTGAAGTTGTGGGAACTTTACAGTAGTAACAGGTGATTTCAAAGAGTGAGGTTCTTCTGCATATTGAAATCACCAAGACCTTGAAAAATGTTCCTTTTCAAATTACTTTCAAGTTAGCAAGGAGGACTTGGGAGTCTTTTGTATTTTATGTATGTCTTTGTCGTGCTCATTAGAAATCACCCCAATTTAGCCAAGATAAAAGCCTCTGAAAAACCACAATTCAACATGGGCAGGGAAGATTTGTTTCATTTAAGGGGGTAATAATCTAAATGTTTTGCTGTCCTCCTTCTACTTGCAGCCCTTGGTCAGACTAGACTGTGCACTACCCTGTCCCCTCAAGGGAGCTCCATGGCACGGCTCAGGTACAGACCCCAAACCTCTTGCCCCATGACGGTGGCTACCAGCAGTTCTGGGAAAACATGGGAAGAAGGCGTTTTGCTTATGCATTCTGCAAAACCTTCCCCCAAATGCTGAGCCCTAAGAGGAAAGCTAGTCCTGGCCCGGCAAGAGGGCTGAAGTAAACGAGAAGCCTCAGAAGGGGAATGGGACTGAAACAACGCACCGAGGAAGAGAAAGGACAAGACAGAGCTGCGGGAGAAAGCATCACATCACCTACAATGGCCCCTGATACTCCTGGGCATCTATAGTTGCAGAGATTCCCTCCCCAAAAACCAGAAAAAGTATCATAGTACCACCAAACGTAATTCAATTGTTAGACAAGAAGCCAGTGGGACCTTGGCAGGCTGTGGCTCCTGTGACCTGCTCGTACTGGGGGCTCATACTCACATCGTGATGAAAGGCTGCTGCAGAAATCAGCCCTAAGGGCACTACGATCCCTGTTTTCCTTCCGCCCCTTGCAGTCCAGTTTTCTGCCCCCCCCCCTTCCTATGAGGACAAGGCTCCCACCTGCCTGCCCCAGCCCTTTGCTGGGGAAGGAGCACGGCCCCCTCCTTCCCCACGGATGGTGCAAGGGACAGACGTGGCAAGGGCAGCGGCTCGGTGATGCTAGGCCACACCGAGCAGGTGTAAATGCCTGCGCAGAGGACACCGACACCGTATCAGCGCCTAATAACTTGGTGCCATATGCATATTGATAAGTGCAATGCTGCAGTACTACCTGCATGTTGCCCACTGTGGCTCCATGCTCTCCAGCTCACAAACCATGCGGGGGTCCAGTATCATCTCAGGCTAAAATATCCTCTTAGCAATCTGTGAAAACCACATTAAAATACTACTGCTAAGACTGCGAGGCAAACTGACAAAGTTAGGAAATAGCCAAATTCATGTTTCTGTGTATCCAAGTTCAGCTGTCAGGGCACACAGCTTATGAAACCGTCTTCAGTAATATATTCCCGCAGAGATGTTTTATGGGACAGGCCTGAATCATGACTGGATAAAGAAGATTATTGTCTGTAGGAACCTGGGAGGGTTTTTGTTTGTGTGTTCATTTTAAGGTTTTTTTAAGGTCTTGCCCTTACCAGGGGACACACTGCAGAAGCGGTGCTAGTTGGCGTGCAGTTACACATTCACTGGATCTGAGGGAGACGATACAAACAAGCCCAAGCATGACCTTTGAGGCCAGTCTGTGAAGACTCATCCAAAAACTACTTTCTTACTTTAGCCAATACTTGATTAATACCAATTACTTGGATAACTAACTGGAGCAAGGACGGGAACCAGGTCTGCCCTCTACCAAGTGAATGCCTCTAGGTATTCATCTAGAAAGTCATAGTTTAACCCATAACTAGTTAAAGCAGTGTTTTGGAAATACAAGCTTGAATCATCTCAAAAATAAGGAAGGACTGATGCCATTGCTTCTTATCACAGAGCAATTTCTAAAGTAAGAGGACACTCCTGTCAACATTTTTGTTTCTGTACTCCTCTGGAAGGGTCCTACCTAATTAAATCAAAATGCTTTTGGAAGCAAGAGCTTAGATAAGTGACTCTAATAAAGGGCTAACAGCTCTGAATTATAAGTGGAAGCAAGCACTCTCCTGAAACCCACAGTAAGGATACTAAATCTACGAAAAGGCTGTGATTTAAGGAATGGTATTCTGCAGCATTTCCCCTTGTCTAGGTTTAGGTGATTCCCTGCTCACTGTATCTTCTATGTATTTCCAGCTCTTTTCAATGTAGTGAAGTCGCAGCCATGATGCTCTGCAGGTCTCTAGAAGTTTCTAGTTGGCACAGAATTAAAATTGTTCAGACATTCAAAAGTAAAAGAGTGCAGGTGAAGAGGATTTGCACGCCCAAGGCTTCTGGGTTTTTTCCCCACATAAAAGCTATTAATGCAATAAATGGTATTAGTGCTCCCCGCACAGCTCATCTCACTAGCTCTTCTAATAACAGTAGAGAAAGCCTATTTATCTAAGCTAGTGCTACTTTTCTGCTCTGATGGCAAGGTGCCTCAAAACTGAATGCTGAAATACAGATCTCTGCCTCCTTAACTGTAAGCTGACAACTGAGCACCCAAATTTATGGGACATTCATGACGCTCATCTCCCTATGCCTCAGCTCCCTATTTGTAAAACAGTAGTAATACCAGCCCTTTTCATCTTGAGGGTTTTCTGAAGATAAATTAATTAATGTTTGTTAAGCATTCAGATATTTATAGCAATAAGTGCCATAGAAAAGCTCATGAGGAAATTAACAATTCTGTCTTCACAGCAGGGTTTCAATAGCGTGCAGTAAATAAGGCCTAGGGCTACACATTGAAAAATTAGGAGAAAACAAAATATTGAATAACTGCTCATTAACTCAGCATCGTCCGTCCTGTTCACTAACTGAGGCAGGGGTCCTGTGGAAAAACCCATGTACGATCCTGAAATTAAAAGACTACGCTATCATGCAAACAGATGACGGGGCTGAACTTCAATTGCATCAGCTATCGTAATTCTGACATTTCCTAACTCCTGAACATTTTACTTTCCAGCCTTAATGAGGCTGTCTTGAGCTGTTGCATGTCTTTGCAGTCTCCTCTTATGAGAAAAGACTTACAAGAATGCAGTGTGCAGGGAGATACAGAGGCTGAATGAATGCCAGTATCATAAAAGAAAACAAGGTTAATAATAAAATTAACAAAAGAGAACTTCAGCAAAATTTTGCTCCAGCCTTTTAAAAGGCAAGAAAATACTAGTGAATCAATTCATCTCCCATGGCAATAATATGCAACCAATGGGAATTGCCAGAGCAAATGAGGTCAAAGAGTGTATTTACCCACTTAAAAAAAGATTTAGTCATCAACACGCAACAATACAGCCATCCATGCAGACGCTCTCTCCATCCCAGCATTTGGATGTGAAAGCTGGAAATCAAATGCCTTCAAAAACACTAGGTGTTAAAAATCAAGTTGGTTTTAAAGAAACACTGAGGGTATTTAGGACTTAACAATTCCTTATCTGCAAAATTACGTGGAAAAGAAGAGTGGAATATTAAGGATGTGTTAAAAGCAGAGTAGGAACATTTGCCTTGGCAAGCATGCCTCTGGGCAGCGGGAGGAAGGACTGCACAAAACGGGCCGTCTGGAAGTGTCCCTTCACACGGTCTTTCTCCGAGAGGGAAATTTGTGAGGACATGCAACAGCAAAGACCTGTCTGTCGGACAGAGATCACCGAGCCTTTGCTGTGATCACAGCAACATCTAATGTGGCAACGGATTTATACGTGATATCATCATAGCTAAAATAAAAAAAGATTTTTTTAATAAATTGAACATATAGCCTGAAAGAAATGAGGAAATATAATTGCAAAACTAATGTATATTCACCTATTGGGAAAGTCCTATATGTTTCTGTCAGATATTTTAATCCCACAATGAGTTATTTGTTCAAAAAGGAAAAGGGGTAGTTTAGGAAAAAAACCCAAACAACCCCAAACCCAAGATTTAAGTTAAGAAATATCCATCAAAATGTTAGGTGCTGAGTTGCATAAAAAAGATTAGGTAGGAACACAGCTTATCTTGTTAAACTCTAAAAATAACAGTTGTAGTAACAAAGTCAAAGATATGGAAACAAGGGGCAATGGGAAACCGGCATTTTTAATTTCTTTTCATGCCGCTCAGCATCTATGTTCATTAACTAAGATGTTGTATTTTTAGGCTATTTTTTTCCTTCCACTACAAAACAAAAGGATAATGTTGGGGGAACGAAAACATACTTGACATGACTATAAAATGTTAATTCTGCCAGAAACACTTGCTTATTCTTTGAATAGTGGCTATCTAGCTTGAATATATAAACCTGAGGGGAAAAATCTCAAGGATGTTTTTAAACTGTGCAGCACCAGAAACGTTTTAACACTTGCCTGTCAAGGAAGTTTTTGTGGTGGAAAGTTTCTCTAGTGAGATTATTTACAGTGCTAATTTAAGGCCTTATTTTGTAATTCCTCCTCAAAGAAGGAAAAAAAAAAAATCCCTTTGACTTCAGAGCAAGCAAATGGATCACTAACGATGAGATGACTGTAATGAAGATTGAAATGATACACTTTTGCCAGGTATTGTGCTTCTTTCTAGAATTATGCTAATTAAATACCTAATAAAATGCCTTTCATTTAATTAACGCATTCACTCATATTCCTCATTTAACAGTAGCTCTTAAAAACAACTAGATATTAAATTCACGGTCCCAAGCACCCGATTCAGCCGTCGGGTTGCATTGTGCTGAGCCACGCAGTCCCTCGTATACGCTAACAGTCTCACGCTCGCCGTACGAGCGGCGAGAGAGTTGTGTTGTCCTTAGCTTTTCAGGGGGGTTTTTTTGGTCATAGGTACTCTTTGTGGTGTGGCAGATAACCACATTTTTCTTACTTACCAGCCTTTAACTGGGCTTTGAAACCCAAGGGGGGGAAATCCCAGATGGCCTGAAGCCAAGGGGAATTTTGCAACTGCCTTCAGCCAGCCTGCGATTTCATTTCCCTCGAAGGCTTTTTGCTTCAGCCTACGTAGCTTTTTAGCAGCACCAGACACTGTTCACAACCACCAGACCGCCACGAAAGACAATACAGCGAAAACGGCGTTAAAGATTTGCTCGACCGGGCTGCAATCTGAACCGGTGCGACTTTTATCTGTCCTGGCGCTGGTTTTGTAAGGTCAGCTCGATGCTTTGCAAAGCTGCACCTGGAAACGTTTGCCATCGGTGGGAGAGACCGCTGAGCCAGACTTTCACAGCCACAGCCCCTTCCAGCACGCCATTGTCTTGGGCGGGTGGTAAACTGGCAGAAGTGGCAAATAAACGCTGCGAACGGTACGGCGTAAAAGGGGAAAACTTGACTTCGCGTCGCGTTGAAACGCATGCACGCGCGCCCGCGCGCGCAGCCCGCTCGGCGCTCGGAAAATGGACAGACTGAGTAGCATCTGTGCTGGGGGGAGATATGGAACAACTAAGTAATTGCTGTTTTTACTAAGTAAAGCAGAAAATTACAGCATATCAACAGCCAAGCGTGTTTGTTGCCTGGGAAGAACCATTTGTGTTCCGGTTTGGGCTTTTTTACTCATTTGAAGTCTGTGCCTCAAAGCACATTAAAAGCATTTTAATTATTATTATGAGTTTATGTCTTTGTATAGATTTAAAGTCTATAAATAATATAATGGGGGGAGGGGGGGAAGACAGCAAAATAAATAAATCCAAGCAAACTTTCTGTATTTTTAACAGTGAAATCTGGAGGAAGACACAGCTCTAAATTAACACCTTAGAAAACGTATAGTTGTTTTCAGAGAGCACATATTGTATTAAAAATCTGTCTCGGTTTATCAGAAAAGTGTGTGGCAATATGTATGTTTTCTTAGCTACATTCAACTCTCTTCAAAAAGACATCCTCCAGAATAGCACTCTTTAGGGACAATGTTTCAGGGTTGACAAGAACATTAAACCATATTATAATTATCTCTTCAATGAAAACACGGCTTTGTAGTGGAAGCAATGCACAGTTCTCAAGGCGAGTGTTATTAGGCTGTATGTGTTTTCTTGGAAGGAGATTCATGGAAAGAAAAAAGCTTTATAATTTACTGCAAGTGAAAAAATACAGAGTACATGTCATGCATAGCAAAAGGGATTTTACAAAGAAGGCACTAAGTTGAGTGCCTCACTTATCTTCAAGAATGCTTCTACATAATAAGTGTGGGGATCAGTTTAACACAAGCTACAATATAGATATAACGCATGCATACAATTCTCTGTGACCATTCATATAGATAACTGCAAAAAAATTGTCTGTAAAGTAAGGTAAATATAAAGCAATTGCCCCCAATCCCATAAATGGGTTCTGCCTCATTCTTTGAGAGGTCACCGCTGAACAGCACACATTCTTACTGCAGTTCAGATAATAAAACCTGTTATTCTTAACATGAATACAAACATTTTCTAACTCGTCTTCCACATTCGAAATACAGTTTTCTCAAATTAATCTGACAATTAGAAAGCCTCAGTCCTGGGACGGTGAGCAACATTACAAACTGCACCAAGAAGATTCTAACACATTCTTAAATGACTGTATTTAACATGCACGTGTGTACACATACTATCCATGCATGCACACTTGGATTTATTTATTCAGGTTTTTTTTATTAAAAAGAATACTACGGATTTTAAATACTTCTGCAAACCCCTGAATTATTTTAAAACAGGGATTTTCTTGTTTGCGAAAATAAGGTTGCAACTTTGTTTTCTTTAGTATGTCAGCAAACTGATAGATATAAATTCCTTAAAATGGAATGAACTAGAGGAAAGAAACAAATGATGTTAACCAACAGTTTACGTACACCCTGAACACGGCAAACACTGACAATATTATGAAAACCATGTGCACAACATGCTAATGGAGAATTGTAAAGCTGTGGCAATTCAGTTGTGCGCATGCAAGTCAGGCACACACAGGCGTAAGCACGAAAGACAACAGCCTCACTAAACAGCTACCAAAAATATACCCAACTGGCCTAATACTAGACACAACAGCTTGAGGATTCTTAGGAAAAAAGAAGTCAGAAACTCACCAAATCTTGGTTTTAAAAGCATGCTAGGTATCCAGAGAGAGCGCATTCTGAACAGTCAATTACTTTCACATTTTGTCCCAGGACTTTAAAAGTTAAAGGCATAGTTCTGCCAATTGTGAGATGCCCCATCCAGCACAGACCACCCACAACTACTGATTTTCCATCTGGTGAACAAAACAGACATCTCCCTAATTATTTTTAAAAAGGTTTTTTTTCCTAACATACTTCCTTTATTTGTCTGTGACCTGGAACTTAATGGAAAACCTGGTAGATGCCAACCTCATTTCTTGTAATGAAGCATCTTATTTTCCCTACTTTAAGCATGCTTATTTAAAGGCTGTTTAATAGAAAGTTATTACCTAAGCCGATCTTTGATAGAACCTAAATTACTAAATAGTTTGGAATTAGAACAACTTTATAACGAACCCTAAACGTTCTAGTTAAATACTAACCGTTAAAAGTTCTTCCCTTAAACTAGTATATTAAAACAGAAAGCAATGAGGTTTACAGTCTCGTATGCTGGGTTCCCATATTGCCAGTGTCAAAATTTATGCCTTTTTTCAGCAATATGGTTGCCATTGCCAGCACCACGCTTATAAATGCCAACTGTAATTAAAATCTGGCACATTATACAAGCATTAAACACGCTTAAAGATTTAAAAAAAAAAAAAAATCTTTATTTTAAAATACTCCTTGCAGCGTATGCAGGTTTAAAAAAAAAGTTATTTTTCTGCCAGTTTTAGAAACATCACAGAAAAAAAAAAAGGTCCAAGTTGTCCTGAAAATCGGTCTGGAAAAAAACATATATACCGTGCTAATCTTTCACGGTGGATGCACATGAGGGAGAGATGGCAAAACCTGGATTTTTACTTGAAAAGGACTACAAAGAAATAGCATATTTAAAAATCTTGATCCCCGGGCAGACACACAGGGCAGGTAACCTGCAGCCTTTACCTCAGCATCCTTTACACCGGCTGCGACAGTTCAGTAAACACAGAAAACCTCATCGCTCTCGCGGTGAACGCCCAAGCAGGGTCGCGGACCCCAGAGCCCAATGAGGGAGACGGCAGATCAGGCGGAGAGGAATGGAAGCTGGGGTGCACCTGTAGCCCGTTCACGTCAATAATTTCGGTGAGGCGAACGCCATCATCTAGTTTTTTCATCCGTTGTGCACCCCTCGTTGCTACATACCCATGCCTCTGGCAGCGGGCTGGGCAGCCGGTTAAGAAAATCCTCTTCCAGGCTCGTCAACGAGAGAAGTGATTAGCAGGAGGCTCCCAGAGGCTTAGGACGTACAGACAAAACACAGAGGGCTACCTTGGGAAATAACAGTGGGGAAAAGGGTGAGCTGGGGAAACAGGCCATTATAGCCAGCAAAGTTTCCAGCCATAACTTCCTTTTCTGCTTACTAATAGGCTCCTTCTAAGTTACACAGCTGGCTTATGGACCTGCTGAAGACGAGGAACCCATGTTCATGAGAGGTTAAAACCTCAAGGTCGAGCCAAGCTCTCCGCAGCGGGTGCACTAACAGCACAGCGCTGGCGCACCCCGAGATTTGCTTCTTGGTCTGGCACCAGCGCACCGAGCGCTTGCCCCTATTGCCCTGGTCGTTCATCCCGGCTAGGAGGTAAGGAAGATCCAGCCAGCTGTGCTGTCAAGTAAGCTATTGGAGAAGGACCACCTCTCGGAGACTCAGCACCATTCGCGGACTCTGCTTGTGGGGGAACAGATATAAAAAACGGGCAGCCTAACCATTGCCAAATTGAGCTTTCAAATAGCCAGCAACAGAAAGTCGTGTTTTTTCAAAGCAATTCGATGAAAGATTATGGATTAGCGTTCACAGGAATGGCTTCTGATGCAACCAGCAGATGGAGAGGAACCATGATGGGGCTGTCTCAAAGTTTGAGACATCAAGGACCATCGGCGGCAGGACTCGGTGTCTTTGTAGCAAAGGCGTGATGACCGAGACACTCTCCATCCTGTCCTCCGTATCTCATTCTGCTGGTGCCCGAAGCAACATTTTTCTCGTGATCCTATCAGCAGAAGAGGTAATTAAATTTCATTGTGGGGTGTCCCATATACCAAATGTTTATGGACAGGACTGAAAATTTTATTCTCCCATTTTCTTGACATCACATTCTTGGCTGAACTTCTGGATCTGTATGTCACGTTTGCACTTATGTTTATGCTCACTCATAGGTACCTCAGTTATCGATGACTTTCAGCAGGATGAAATCTTTTAAGCCACTTGTTTTAAAATAACAAGTTAAACTACCAAGCGGGAAACCTTGAGTTAAATAATTAATTTGAATCTTGTTTTCCCATTTAAACGTTTTAGTTATTTTCTTGGAGAAAGGTTAATTCTCAGTTTGTAACCACTAAAGTATGTTGCTTTGCAACTAAATATAGCTTTTACACTAAATTTGGCACTTCTTACTGCTAGCCAGAAGGACAGAGTAGCTCCGCTGATATATATTTAAGCTTTTCTATAACTCATTATACATTTTTTCAGATTAACTTTACTGTTTTTGTTATAAAATCATGTATGGCATAATTCTTATTTACTAACTGATCCCTTTGTGTTTACTTATGATTTAAGTTTCTTTGGATAGAAACTGGAATGCAACTTAAAATGTAGTGATGCAGTTTATCAGTTGCATAGCACTGTCTCAAAGAGGCTAGACTTCTAATGAAAATAGTGATTTGATTTAAAGATTGATCTATTAAAATAACTTGGTATTAGCTAGAATTAGCACCAATCTAGTATTTGGTCATAATATCCTTCAATACTGTAGTATTAGCAAATCTAATCCTCTCATAATTAGCTTTTATTCACAGATTCGTAGAGAAGAACAAGCTTTCCTGCTTCTTTCAACTCCCAATTGGTCAAGTTTGAATAAATTAGTCATTAAACTGAGCTAATTGAATACATTGAAGAAAATATTCTCTTGGTACTTGCAGAAGAGACTACTGATTCAAAAGCCAACTCGGTACTTCAAACACTTTGGGTTTCCAGAGTTGAGGCAGTGACTTTCATCAGTTGAATGGTCTGACCCACAACCTGGAAGCATTGCTTCTGCTTTGTTTGTTATTTTTTATGGTTTAAGCAGATTACAGTAACTTTAGGCCTTGGCATAATTTTAATAGATGTAGTTTTAAGAAGAAATACACTCAGCAGAAATTTTGAAAACCGTTTTTGTTAGTTATTTCTTGATCACTAAGTTTTTACCATCTCATTGACTCAGGGTTCAGCTCTTTGCTTATCATTCAGTTGCAGAATTTTATTTTTTTTTAATGGAGGAACATGTCAGCATTACCATTACTAGTGGCAGAAAGCAGCAAGACATACATCTCAAATATTTTCTATAAGAACGCCAGAAAATAAATATTTTTATCAGTTGTAGAACACGCTGAAAGTGGTCTGAAAAAGAAACTGAAAGTGTCTAAAGCGTTAAAAATCTTCAGTGTCTTTCTCCTCTAGACTACCTCCCTTCATGGTTGTGGAGCGAAGACATCTTGCAGCCATCCCTCTCCACACAGCAGACCCCATGAATCAGGGAGGGGGTGAATATTTCAGTCTCTGAACTCAAGGCCTCCAAACATCTTTGAGGTCTACAGTACCACAAAGGCCCAAACTCTTGCTGGTTTCCCCCAACGAGTTTACATTTGGTTCAAAACCATTTAATTTTTCCACTACCGTAACGAATATGTGATTTTATACAGTCACAGATTACAATAACAAACCTAAACTATCATGTCTTCATTTTCTTTTTAGATTCTACCATTTGGTGGTTGTGTTTTAAGGTTAATAGATCATTTTCCAGGCAAAAGTGTCAAAAAGCTGATAAAAAACACCCCCACAGCTCCCTGAAGAATGCAGCCCTTTGATAGCATATTCATTTTCTGGTTTCTCTTGTTCAGGAACATTGGTGCTGAGTTCCTGTGGGACAACAGCCTGCTAATAGCATGTGTCTTAGATGACGATACTGATCTTAAAGACAAGGTTGACTTAACTGAACTCTGTATCATTTCAGATATATTCAAAGGAAATCTACCTTGACTGCATAAAGACAACAGTGGACTTCAATTTTGGTTTAGAAATTAAAAATCTGGAAATGCCAAGTCAACTTTCTCACTCTGAGCATGCCTTTGTGCAAGCACTGGGTTTTCCTTTCTTTTTTTTTTTTTTTTTCCTTTTTAAAAAATTTATTTCTAGTGTATAGGACAGATTTTTTATCCATTCCAAATGTTTCAAGTTACTGAATCTAGACAAGATTTTTCCCTACCAGAATGAAAAAAGTTAGGACATGCCACCCTACTTTCTGGTAAGTAATTTTCATTTCTTTCTAGCATTCCTCTGAGTACAGATGACATGGAGCAGGGCAGAAGCTTTGAGCTTGAGAATGCTCATGTGGGAAGGAAGGAGAACTGCTCAGGCTGTATTTGTCAGAGAAGGGAAAGTGTGTGGGGGGAAAGGGGCCCCTTTGATTTTTTTTTTTTTTTTTTTTTTTAGCCTTAGAAAGCTCTATAGCATCAAAAGCTCCAGCACTAGGGTTTTGTACCTTCAGACAGAAGTGATGCAATGCAACCAAACTTCTAGGGAGCTGAAGAGTTTATGTGGGCCCAGCCTTGCTGGGAAGAAAGAAACTTTTCCTCCTAAAATGAGGCTCCTCCTCCTCAGGTAGCAACAGAGGGAAAAAGACCAATTCCAACTTGTAACCTCTCTGTAGAGCACCATAGCCTTCACCCTAAGATGGGCACCATTTAGCACCCCTGTGCTTCATGTGCTGCACAAGTATGGAAGTAACTGGTGTCAACTGGTGAGCAGATAGCACACAAGTCAAATTTTCATCCACTCTGAAAGATGTGGATGTACTTAAGGCATGACAAAAGTAAAGAAACACATGGCAAGAGAGGGACTCTCAGACTAAAAGAGTACCATGGGCAAGAAAACGCAGTTAACCAACAGCAAAAACAGAAGGGGAGGGGAAAACAAACCCAGAAGAGCAGACACCGACATCTGCAGCAACCCACTGAAAGGGATGGAGATTTTTGGCATCAGTCTGCCTTTTACAGAGCGGTGATTGGCTCCACCAAAATTCGGCTGATTGGCTTCCATACGGCATGTGAATTGTACCCTGCACAACATCCCTGCTGGGCTGACAGGTATATAAAATCATATGAAAGAGGTTAAGAGGAGAAAAGTTTAGAAAGAGGTGACTATCCCCCAGAGGATGAGATCTGACAATTCAATACCATTAACTTTCAGAACCTCGTTCAAAAAATCACTACAGAAGATTGCTGCAAAGACAAAACTGCAATCCAAGGAAACGACCAACTTAAGAGGAAACCCCAGAATTATACTTTCTGGTAGGTGTGATACCTGAACGGGTCAGGCTAAACTACAGTGTTCTGCCTTCCTCTCGATATAACCTTTCCTGCAACGGGCCACCACAGGAGGTTATCCTCTAGCAGGAGAAACACCAGAGTCACGATGTGTAAGAAAACAAAGCCTCTCATTAAAAATGTCATTGTATATTTTCATTATTTATGGGTACTATGAGACACCTATCTCAAGAAGTAAGTCGAAGTACGGCACAGAAGGAACGTGTGCTTTTGGAAAATCACGTACTCCCTCTTCTGCACTGAGCCTCCGGTGAAGCACTGGAAAAGCTCTGCCGCGTGGGTCTCGGGCACAGCTAGTACATCAGGCAGAGAAAGCGCATCCAACGCTGACTTGCTTAATACGATGTCACATCTCTTTTCCTGTGAATTAAGCTAAAAATAAGATTTACTTCATGTTTTGAAATCTGGCTGGAGGAGAGAGGGACTCCAGAGCAGCAGTCCATGCTCATGGCTCCCTTTCATTTGATTGTGGCAGGTAAGTAGCAACTGCAATTTTTTTATTATTCAACAGATGTTTGCTGGTTATGGTGAAACCACCAGAAAGGTCAAAAACCTGAATGTGCTTACAAAATTAAACTGCCTTCTCGTGCACATGATTATTATTCATCTGCTCTAGGCTGAGACAAGGCTATGTGGAAAAAATCTTGAATTTCCAATGACACTGAAGCAGCTGTGGCACAAGCAGAAAACCTCAGGCTGCAGTGCGGGTGCCCATCTGCAACCTTTTACAAGCCCTAAAAACTCACACTGTACATAAAGTTTTCAAAAACTGAAGATGAATTACATGTCTTGCTTTGCACAATGACTGTTTGAATTATATTCTACTTCTAATACTACTTTAAAGCTCTTTCCGTAAGGTTACTGTTCTCACAACACAGCACACCAAGAATGATTAAAATCTGAATAAATCCTGTTATTTTCCATAATTTACCTATTTATCTAAACCCATTGCGTTCCTTAGGAGAAATGGCAACATGTTAGTTCCCTCCTGCCCAAGTGAAATAGAAACACTATGTATTATGTTACATTATATCATAAACTTTGGTAACCAGTGTCTCCCTTTAGGAAAAACCACACTGTTGCCCTCTGCCTTTAACAGGAACACATGGGTACCAACTGGCTGCCATTAAATTTCAGGTTTTAAAATGCGCAAACAAACACACAGTAGAAGTTAAATTATGCACTGCTGGTAAATTTGCTGTGTGTACTGCAGGAGGATGGTCTGAAACAACAGTGTTAACAGTTCAACATTCAAACAAAAAATAAACAACAACAAGAAAAAAGACAAAATGGGGGCATCATTTTGAGATTGTATTTTCTATCTGCTGCATCTCGTTTCTCCTTGTTTAACTATCGGTCCATATGAAGAACATTGCAACCAGCCAAGAATTTAAGCGAGTCACATCAGTGAGATAATTTTTGGGACACAAACCAACAGGAGCCTTTTCTGTACGTTGCAAGCAGTAAAGCTGCTGCGGGGCGAGGCAGGAGCAGGCAGCAAGGCGAGGGGGTGCGAAGGGAACTGGCCATTAACTTATCAATTCCAGGCCTTGGCTTTCTAATTGACAACCTCAGGGCTACTTTCATCACTTGTCGACTTCAAACCCACACTCAATTTTTCCTTTAGATAATGATGCAACTATAACATAACGGTGTTTGTGACATATTGCAGCGTGTAGCAGTAGGAAGATTTCCTCAGTAGCTTAGTTTAACAGGAAAGGGAAAAAAACCAACTGTTAGATAGTTTTCACATCTATCAACTTCTCAAAGAAACGGTCAGTAAGAAAACAGATTTTATACTTCTAGTATGCTGAAGTCACCATTTGGTACTGACCCGACCCAAAGCACCTTCAGTGCTTTAGTATTGCTACAGATTTAACAAGAAAAATAAGTGAATGTTTAATGCAATAAGCCTGCAAAGCACGCATTCATACATAAAGCCTAAATAAATGAACCCACAAAAACTAGAAATGCACTACAGATTAGAGAAATTAAATGACAAATACCACAAAAAATGTCATTAAAAATATACTGACGACATGCCATCTAGAGATTGTATGTCTTTCACAAAGAAAATACAGAAGTAACACTAATGCTGCCATGGGCACAGCCCTACAGACAGCTGGGAAACCCTGACTCCCATCCTCCCGCAGAAATCCGAGCGGTTGCTGAAGGCAGCCAGACCATTTGCGAAGAGTAAGGTACTCAGGTATGTTTATCACATTTTGACCATAAAGAAAAATAAATAAATAAATTTTGTCCAGTAACAGCATGTCCACAGGCAACAAAGCACCTGGCTCTAACATAAACAGTCACATAACTGCCTTTTAATAGTGGATATAAAGGTTTGAGTCCTGCAGTCGACTCTGCAAAGGCCCTGGGGTCATACTAAACTCAGTGCAGTGTTTGGGGCCCCGAGCATGTCAATCTAGGCAACGAAAGCAGCGTCAGAAAATGGAATAATACCAATACGCTTCTGAAAGTGCAGCCGCTTCTCTGGCTCCTATGCAATTGATGTATAGAGGGACAGTACATGCCATATAGCCAGCTGCTGCTGAAATCGGTGTGCATAAACACTCAGGTATTGAACTAATACAGACTGATAAAGCAAAGACGCCGCAGGCAGACTTGATGCGCACTCAGCTCTTGTCTTCGCTGGAATTCAGGCTCCGATGGTGCAAACTGGCACCCGAGTAGCTTCAGTCACGGGACGTTAATGAGACCATGAATAGTTGGCTTACGTTGGCTGGACCAGAAGGGTTCAGCCCCAGCCATTTAAGATTACAGATACAGATGCCTCATTGCTACGTTTTGGTCATAAACTTAAAAACGATTGCTCCAGCTCTCATTTGAGTAGTAACAGGGGAGCACGTAAGGAAAGCAGTGCCTGCTCCGAGAATGAACGCTGGACTCAACGTTTCCTTGGGCTGCCACTCCGGTGCCTTTCAGGCTTTCTAGGTCCATAAAGCTGCAGCGTATTCTGTATTTATGCCTGTTTAGAGCCATAGCCATCAGTTTTATGAAGACTGGGTGTGCTGGCACATCACCTACTTTGCTGAAGACCTCTCCTGAAGCGCTGTGCACGCTGCTACTCCTTCTCAAGCAGCAGGGAGGCGAGAGCTCTCCCTACAAAATGCCTGGCCCACATAATGGGCAAAGGTCACCGGCTGCATAATATTATTAAAAAGTCAGGAGAAACTTATTTTATAGCCAAATTAGCAGCTCAGCAAAACAGTGGGCTATAGCAGGAAAGATAATAAGCCGAACAGCTGGGCACTACAACTGATAAGGATTTTACTGGGATCATTGCCTGGAATGCTTTGGGTTTTTTTCGGACAAAAGAGATACCAACACAAGAAGTGTGAAAACCCAGGCTATTACATTAACTATGAGAGGCAGGTGTTTTTCCATTTTTTTAAACCCAATCCCCACCACCTTTGCAATTTTGCCACTCCAAGGCTGCAACCAGCAGTACAAACCGGTTCCCTTTCAGGGTTTGGAGTGCGGGTTTTACAAGCCTGTTTTGCCTTCCTGCAGGCACTTTGAGCTTATAAATGGCACCTTTCAGTGTCCTGAATTATGAAGGGCAGCTAGTCCTGAATTCTCCTGTCGCTTAATGATCTCACATAAAATGAGGTCCACAAAACTTTTATTACCGCTGCAGTTCAAATTCACAGGTGAAGAACCACCAGGGAAAGGATGCGGACATGTCTCTTGCTTTTGCTCTCCTAATTTTCCAGGTGCAAGAAAGTTTCCCACTCAGGCTCGAACAATTAGTTAACTCTCAAAGCGAAGCCTGATCTAAGTAAAAAGACTGCAGTATGTTACCCCGATAAGCACTGGGAAAATCCAAGGGGAAACCACTTGAGAGCAACACACACTAACATCAAAATTAGGTTAAAAGAAATTAGGTAAAAAAACCCCAACCTATCTGAGCATTTATTTACTGTCTTTTGTTTTCCACCTAATTTTATTAACTTATATCACTAAGTATATAGGACACTCAAGAATTATACATATTTAACTAAAACATGAATTGGTTCCTCCCCTATTCTAGTAATAACATCTGACATTTGGAAAACATACTGTACCTCAGCAGTCCGAACAAAAATTCAAAAGAAAGTCTTCCCCCAAAAATAAAGGATTTTGTTTGTTACAAATTACTTCTGCATTTATATAAAGATTTAACGATTCATGGCATGCCAAATACAGTGCTAATGAGCTTTGGGTTGTGTTTTTCATTTTTGTTTGAATTTTTTTTTCTGCTAAAAACAATTACTAGAGACCATTCAAATGCCACTGCGTAAACCAGGAAACCTAGTAAAACTGTAGGTAAAATTGGCATTTTGTTTCAAGCGTGGCTCAGGAGTCCAATTCGCTTGTTGGCGAGCTGCATATTTCAAATAGCACTTGCATCTCCTCCAGAAAGGAAGCTGGGTAAGATGCTTTCAAAAAACACATTTACAACATTCATTAATGAAAAACAAAAATTAAAAGAGCGCAACCTCAACATTTAATTCCCACCTTCCAAGGATGAAGCATCTTAGCCTTTCTGCTTTCTTCTCTACTTTCCAGTGAAAGGTAGATAAATTAGCAGAAACATAAGCTCTTCATTCTCAGTACCTCTTTAGAGGATACACATGCCCATAGGAGCTTAAAAACTTTCCTAGGGAGCATTATTAATCTTGCTTCTAATGGTGCAGAATTTTTAAAGCCTATTAAAACACTGTCTAGTCATAGCAGTGCAAGTCTTGTTTTTTCATGACCTGGTTTCAAGAAACAAACAAAAAAAATCAGTGAAAATTATGCCCAATTATCTTTCATGGTTCAGTTATGCAGATCACCACCCACCTCAACTACTAACTAGATACCAAATATCATCCTCCTACAACAAACCTTGCCATCTACCACACAGAATCACAGAATGGATTGGGTTGGAAATGACCTTTAAAGATCATCTAATCCAACCCCCCTGCAATAAAGCAGGGACATCTTCAACTAGATCAACTACATCACATGTTGATGCTTCAGTCTAATGGAAGTCCTACCTTGATTCTGCTTTGTCCAGCCCCTCCACCTCTGCCTCTGGGCCTAAGAATACTTTCAGAAACCTAAAAATAATTCAAACTGCCTTTTGCACAGGGTGTAGCACTCCCGCCTGGCTGCAGCCGAGCTGCTGCCCGTTTACACCACCGTAAGTCAAGTCACTATCAATCCCTTGGGCTTTAGTTTTCCAAGTAACACGTGCGTTACTCCAAAGGCTTTCAGATGACTTTTTAACTGAAAACATCCAGGATGTTGGGGGGTTTAACAAATCATCATAGCTATTGCCCAGCAGTTGATAAGACTAAAGTTGATTAATGTTGCCAGGAAATAGAAATATGTCTGCAATGAGCTAGTCTTGTTATGCCCATATTCAATATTTCCCCTCCCTTCTTTGAAGAGCATTTCACCAACTTAAAAAAAACCCCAAAACATAAAAACAAACACCCCCCCCAACAGACTGAGCAAATGAAAGATATTCACACTAACTAACCCTGCTCCCCAGTGCACCCCCCCCCCCCAAATCCCACTGACGATATCGAGAGTGGGGAATCAAACCCCTTTATTACTGAGTCCGCAGCAGATAAAGCGGCAATTGTGGTTATACAGTATTGGAAGTGTAGCTACAACATAGCGTGACAGCTTGTTAGTGTTGAAAATATATAAGCTCTTTGTAATTGCGCCTTTGGAATGCCATCTGTCTTGAATTAACGTCCACCTGGGATCATGTTTCGATGACCAATATGGACAGATTACTGGAACTTTAAAACCTCGCTTTCTTTGTAATTGACATTTAAACTGTTTGAAGTTTCTCATTAAGTCCTTTTTTACAAATTAGGTGCAGATGTATAAAGCTAAATGTACAGTACTAAGGGAAATTAGGTCACCTGAAAGCTCAATAATAAAATGTATCAACTGTTTAAGTGCAATGAGTACATTAAAATTTAGAGATCAACTTTATGCCCCAAATTCTTCAAAGTTTCATCATTTCCCTTTCATCGCTGCAAAGCCCCTCATGCCAACCATTTTTAATTAAAATGGCAGAGAAGAAAGCAGGTTTGGTCACTCAGCCAGTGACAACTGGTCAACCCCGGCCCACAAAGGGCTGGAGAAGGCAAGGCAAGCAGCCACAGCGATGCCCGTTTCACAGGGACCAGCAAATCCTATTTACACCAATGATGGTAGGAGATTTAAAGGGCACAGGGAGACTTGAGAGGTAAATATAGCACCAACAAGAAAATAAGGGAAAAATTATGAAGGGGACTTATTCAACACCCAGGAGCTCAGTAACCACATGGTTGACCTCCAGACCCACTTGCAGTCAAAGTTCTGCAGACCTGCTGTGCTCCACGGCCTCGTGGGATGGGAGAGCGAAACGTGAAAAGGGCAGCGGCTGGAGAAGCACCTCTATGCACAGCCTGGCTGACAAAATAAGGGCGGATCGAGTATTTCCCCTTTCCAAACAAGGAGGCTCAGAGCTCAGGGCGGCATGAGAAAGGGGTCCGGGAGAGACCACCACCAGGAGCCCACCTGATGTGCAGAGGACGGGAGCAAATACCACACTGGGGTTCATCAGCAGAAACCCTACGAAACTCTTAGCATCAAGGGGCTTTTACCTGCCAGAATGACTCTTAAGAGCAGAGACTTCAAGCGCAGCAGCCCGATCTCCCCAAAAGGCATGAAAACCCCCGAGACCCCACTCGGCCTTTACGAGTAGCCAAGAAATACTGCACAAGCGCGTGAAGGCTCGACGCTGGAAGGCACCGAGCATCCCCGAAGGGAACAAGCACCCTCCTTCCCCGCGTGGGGCCACGGAGCAGGGACGGCGTTGGGCCTCCAGACGGCATCCCGCGGTTGGCGGCGTTTCAACTCAACGGGCTCCAGCAGGTTTGGTGGAAGGTCCGTTAACCCCCTCTGCCCAGGGAAAGCTCTCCCGGGATAAATTAGGACACCACCTACATAAAATGCACAACTGCAAATCCTTTTGGCACCGCAGCTAGCATGTCGGTTCTTGAAACGACGCCAGGAGACGTACCCTGGCTCCCTGCTCATAAGCATGGAGGGGCAATGGAAGAAGAGGTCTTCTCTTAAAAGCTGGTAAACAAGACAAATACACTGTCAAACAGATCTTTTTTTTTCCTGTGCTTAGACTACATTATCTCCTCTTAAGCAGACTGTCTTCAGTACTGCTACTTATTACGATGATTTTAAAAAAGCTTTTCTGCTCGTATCCCCTTATAACCCTATTCTGATACGTTACTGAAACTCTTTTTGCGAAAGAAGCGTAAACTTTCAGCTGGATACATTTCTGCTGCTTCTGATAAACAGCCAAGCAACTTTGCTGTGAAACTGGCCGTGCATCTGTTTGCAAGGTGAACAGCAGGTCTCAACCGGTACCAGAACAGGATGGCAGGGGATTCTGGTTTCCTTATGCATGGTCTCTTTCTCCATGCTCATATGCATCTTCAGTTCAAAGAGGAATTTGGAGAAAAATTATGTGTATTTTTAAAAGAAAGAAAAATTAAACCAGCTGTACGCAAGCAAATTGCAATACCTGGGATAGAACAAAACCTGACCAATATAATACAGCAAGGTAACAACGTTTTCCGGGAGGGGATAGGCCAATTCATTTGCAAAGGGGAACAAGACAGAGGTGTAACTCATTTGCCACTCGTACCAAACAAGACAGACTTCTAAGGAAAGTGTATTTGTACCCAATTCTGTTTTGCTCACACATTTTATGAATACCGGCTTTCATTTGGCTAACTGGTCCACAAAGGCAGGTACAGGACCAGGCAGGACCATCTGGAACTGCGTTAGCTTTAAGCAGACTAGTTGGGGTGCCAGCAGCGATTAGCTGGACACGCTCAGCTTTGCACCCTGCTTCTCATTAGCATTAATTAGCCGCATCATACCTCTGCTGCTGCCAGGATGAGAACTGGCTCAGGCAGTAGTTTTGCAGTCCTTAATGCCGAGTATAGAGTTGCCAGAGCGCACAACAGGGAGCTTATGTTGGCCCTGTGTCTTTCTGCCAAGGGCAGAGGAGAGCAGAGACCCAGTTCAGCAGACGTGGACAGGTAATACCTCCTTTGGCGTAAGACCTCCCAATGTAACTTTAACCTGCCAAAAATGTTCGAGTGAATTTGAAACGCCGGAGCTAAGGCTCAGCTTTGTAAGGCGTTTCACCTGACCTAGCAGCGACGGCTGACAAAAGGCCCCATCCTGCACGCTCCTCACGCGTGGCCCGGTGACGGTGGTTGCAAGGTAAACTGAGGCTCCATCGGGTCCATCCCCAGAGAGAGGATCGCAACGCTGGGGACTCGATTAGCAGTGTTTGAGCTGCCCCCTCCCTCCCTGCTATCAGGTTCTCACCTCGCCCACAACACAACATTAGTTTAGGTGAACCAAAGTGACCTTGTAGAATAGCAGATTCTGCAGATACAGCTCAACAGTTCTGCCAGATAAAGTGTTTTTATCACTAGAAAGTCACACTTTCAAATAAATTTCACCCCGAGGCCATAATCTCGAAAGACACACTTAAAAATGTGTAAAACATAAAATGAGTGATTTTTTTGATAGAGGTTCAGCAAAGAAATCCCTCACAGACTTAACACTTTATTGATATTCTTGGTTACAGCTCTACACATGCCGAGCAGAATCAGCTACTGCTAAGGACCACGATTCATCTCCTTCCATTTAAAGGTTGCAACAAAGAATAAAACTATTTCACAACTAACAAAGGGGAACCCTTTAATTTGCTAGAACAATTTCAGCTCCCATTGCATTAGCACCCTCCAGTGTCCAATCCATGAAAAACAACATCATCACTAATTCGCCAAGTAGACACAAACTTGGAGTGTGAAACCCAGGACAGAGCAGTGTTGAGTTCCTGGGAGGGAAGATGGCAATCGGAGACGAGAGAAGAAACTCCCAATGCTAGAAATTTTAGACGACATAGGCGCAGTCCCTGAACGAGATCTGACATGGGGTTATTACTCTTCTCAGGCTCCTTTATTCCTAGCAGGTGTGCTGGTGTCTGCACCTTTGGCACAACACGCTCTACGTGCCCACACGGTATATTCCACAATCTGCAGTGCTCCACTGAGATCTGAGCTTAAAGATGCCACTTTTGATTGATTATAGTATGGGCACGTGGGTATAGATCTGCCTGGAATATGCCATGTAAATAAAAACATGTTAAAAAACCCTCTTGTACACAGGAAGCAGATGTGCAGTTGGCTAGCTGAGGGCAAACAGGTGATTGTGCTTACATGCGCAATGTTCTTCTCTTACAGCGTAATCATCAAGCAAAGAGAGAACCCTTCGCAAAGATCCGTCAGCAAGAAAGTTTTTATAGTCAATGCTTTACTGCAACATTGTCTTTAAAAACACATTTGAAGCTCTTGACAACAACAACAACAGAAAGAACACGTGCGTTTGTTATTAAAAAACAGCTGGAAGGAGTTTTTTGGAACTTTTTCCAAGACAAGAATCTTTCACTGGCAGGGAAAACCCAAAAGGCTCTGGAATATTGTAAGTAAGCAAAACCAGCTCCGAGTACCGTAGGTTTCGCCTGCCTGCTAATGACACAAATATTCTGTCCGCATTCTCACGGCAGCACTGCACAGTGGCTTCACAAGGGCAGCAACATCCATGTGAAGAGAGGATGGCGGCAGCTGGAGAGGCAGCCGCACCGTGTCGGAGGTACCTGCTGTAATTAGGGTCCCAGCCCAACAGCGTGGCAACGAGTGCTGTGGGACCCAGGCAGCAGGGTCCGGACACAGCAGCACCTGCTAACTCCCGCTATTGTACATCCATGCATCTTCTCCAGAAACAGGCTGGAAAAAGTAAGCTGAAGGACGTAGGCTGGGAAAATGACCCTGGGTGCTATGCATGACAGTGTTACCGTGGGCAAGAAAGACTGATGTGGATTTTATGGGCTCTTCACACTGCCTCTAGCACAGCACAGAGCAGTCCGGCTGTCCCTTAGGTTCCCCAAGAACACCAGCATCAATATTGCGTGTTCATGGTAACATGCATGTTACAGTGATTACAGACTGCTTACTCTTTTGTCAGTCAGCTATAAATTACTTACAGCACCATGGTGCCAGCAGAGACTGCAAGAGTTTAAATATTAAAATGAATTAACACTTGATTGCCTGCCTAATATCAGTACTAAAAAAATCTGCTCTCCCTCTTGAAGTGCTGTTGAAAACCTCCCGTAAATCAGCCCAGACCCAACAATCGATCACTCTGGCAGAAGCCATTCTCTGCAGGTAATAGGCGGGCACGCACCTGCAGGCGGAAAGCTGGGCATCAAAACCACACAGACCTCCAGGAGAAAGGTGCGGTGGAGCCCTCATCTTACATAGCGTATGTCACTCGGAGCCCGATTCTGCAAACTGACCTGCACGGAGATCAAGTATTTACAGCAGAGCTTTTCCTCGCATCCCGCCCGAAGTCCATGCCCTGACAGCTATTCGGCCACCTGCGGGAAAGTGCCTGATCTTGGTCGTTTTACAAGTGGACGTACCTCGCCTACCCAACCCTCCCGGGTCCAGCCACCATCGTGGTGGGGGCACGGGGCATGCCACCCCTCCGGCCCCCCAAGGGCAGGACAAGGGCTGCTGACGGCCCCGCTGCTGCCCACCCCACGACCTACGCTCAGCTCCATCGACGGCGGACTACCAATGGAAGAGGCAACACAGTATTCTCTAAAAAAGAGGAAAACCCACGGTGCGGAGCCAGCCCCTCACGTCCCCCCGCCACTTCCCGCTGCAGGAGATGGGGCACGGAGGCCGTGAGGAGCCCGCTAGGTCGGAGGCTCAGCTCAGGAGCGGGAGAAGACCCGGGTCGCTCCCTGTCAGCAAGGCAGACAGCTGGGCGAGGGCCATTTTGGGGGGAAGGGGGAAAGGGGAAGGGGGAAAGGGGAAGGGGAA
>NW_010973062.1:2200039-2247490 GCF_000737465.1 Haliaeetus leucocephalus | reverse complement strand
CCCCCGCCACCCATTGGCTGAGGCTCGGCGGAGTCCCCCGCGGCGCTGATTGGTGGGGAGGGGGAAGGAGGCGTTCCCCGCGCCACGCCTGCCACATGCCGGAGCCGGGCGGGGGGCGGAGCCTGGCGTCCTCACGACCGTTAGGCGGGGCGCGGTGACCGGGTCGGGCCGTGAGGCGATGGCGGCGGCCGCCCCCGGTCGGGCCGCCTCAGCGGCTCCGGGAGGCGGTTCCCTTCTTCCCCTCGCTCTTCCAGGGCAGGCCGCTGCCGGCGGGGAGGGCTCAGCTCCCCCGCCAGCCAGCGGGGCCGAAGGGGAGGTGGGCTCGCGTCAGCGAGCACCTGCCTCAGCCTGCCCGAAACCCGTCAGGGATGGCGCCTGTGAGGGGGTTCAGCAGCTCCTCGGCCAAAATCACACCCGCCGGTGTCAGCCGTTCCCCTTCCCGGGCAGCGTAGGTGTTACCGGTACAGCCGTCGGTGGTAGGGCAACTGCAGCCGGCCTTGGCACGCACACCGGCACAGCAGGAATTAATTAAGGCACAGCAGGAATTAATTAAGGCACAACAGAAATTAAGGCAGTTGGGGTGTAGTTGTGGTGAGGCTGCGAGAGTCAGCACGTACTACGGGTGGGGGGAAATACTGACCGGACCCCAGCGGCAGGCCAGGCCCGCTGGTGTGTCCAACTTCAGGGGCCAGTTCTGGCTGGGATGCTTGCGCTACGCACATCTCAGTGTGGACATCAATGCCATGAGTGGAAATTGTTCATTCTTGCAGAGGGTAAAGAGCCGAGACCAAAGGTGACACACGGAGTAGCAGGGGAGGGGGCAGAAAGGAAGCAAAACTGAGAAGGAAAGTGTCCTGAAAATGGAGCAGCGGTTCTGCTGATCTTCTATTTTCCATCAGTCCAAAGCTAGACCAAGAGCGTATTTTTCCTTACCATGGCGCTCAGTGGCCATGAAGTGTAATCCCAGCAAGCTCCTCCAACAGCGTGGATATTTCGGCCAGGTTTCCTAAGGACAGGAGCTTGGACCGTGCCACCTACCTGTCCCGTTGTCTTCCATCCCTACCCTCCCAACAAGTGCCGAACACGCTGCCCACTTTGGACCGTGTCTGGCCATGAGAGAGAGAGATCCCCAACACACTCAGTTTCAACAGCTTTTATAAAAACAGGAGAAGGATAATGAAACAACACCCCAAACCAGTGCCCCCACTCCTTGGAAGGCCCGGGCTCACATCCATGTAGGTCAAGCTCAGATCCTCACAGAAGAGCTTTTTTATTTTCTAGTGTCATTGAGTTTTGCTGTATAACTTTGTTCTCTCCCTGAAACACAATTTCCTTTTCTTTGTCAGAGGGCTGTGCAGAAATTTTCTGGTCTGGCTTAGCATCACTTTACTGGGGAAGTGGTGTCAGCAAGTGTGAATTTCCCCTCCCAGCAAAATGAAATATGCTGTTTTGAAGAGCTGTGCTGAAGCATGAAAGTGACCTGCTCTCAACTTCCCTCCCCTCTGTAATCTTGCGTGCTAGTCATGGGTGATACCACTTGAATCTGACATAACGTGATAACAAAGAAACATTTCCTGGTATCACCAGTAGCATGATAGCGTTAACCGTTTTCAGCGTAGGTCCAGTGAACTGTGTGTAGCAGAGACTTTTCCTTCTCCCCGTCACGGTTTAACCCCAGCCAGCAACTAAGCCCCAGGCAGCCGCTTGCTCACTCCTCCCTCATCCCAGTGGGATGGGGAGGAGAATGAGGAAAAAAAAAAGAAAAAAAGTAAAACTCATGGGTGAGATAAGAACAGTTTAATAACTAAAGTAAAATATAATAATAACAAAGTAATAATAATAATAGTAATAATAGTAATGAAAAGGAAGATAACAAAAAGAAACAAAACCCAAGAAAAGGTAAGTGATGCACAGTGCAATTGCTCACCACCCACTGACCGATGCTCGAGCAGCGATCCGCCCCTCCCAGCCAACTCCCGCGTTTCTATACTGAGCATGACGTTCCATGATATGGAATATCCCTTTGGCTGGTTCGGGTCAGCTGTCCTGGCCATGCTCCCTCCCAGCTTCTTGTGCACCTGGCAGAGCAAGGGAAACTGAAAAATCCTTGACTTAGGATAAGCACTACTTAGCAACAACTGAAACGTTCAGTGTGTTATCAACGTTCTTCTCACACTAAATCCAGAACACAGCACTGTACCAACTACTAGGAAGAAAATTAACTCTATCCCAGCCAAAACCAGGACACCCTCCTATCACTAATGCCTCCCTCCCTTCCCCCTATCCTCCCGCCAATCTTATCTCCTTGGGGAGCTCTTCCTTGTGAGGGATGTTATGGCACAAGGTGGTGGAGTAGAGCCTGGGACTTGTCCCCTGCCCCTCTCTTACCTCCACAGGGACAGGGGATTTCCTTCCCGGCACCTCTCTTGTCTTTTCCCTTTCCGACTCCAAGACTCCCAGGTCCACAAAATGCTCTCCTTACCCACTTTGCTGATGAGGCGGGCCAGCAGTGGGAAAAAAAGAGATGTGTGGCCCCTGACAGACCCTCTTGACCGTTGTCTCTCTCTGGCTCCCCATGCCAGCCTGGAGAGGATGAGAGCAAGGGTACAGCCAGCCAGGGGCAGACCTCCCCCAAAATGTGGATCTCCTTTGCGGCAACAGCATTTAGTGCTGCAATGTCAGGTGGAGGCCGGACACCGTGCTGACAGGGGATCAGCCACTGTCGCTGCATGCAGAGCAGCTTTCAGGTTTTGTCAGAAGTCCAAACATCCTTTTTTCAGCACTGGTAGCTGAGCATAGGTTTTGAATAAACCAGTGTTGGAAAGCCTGGGATAGCTTGGCCTGCTCATTTCCAAATGACATATGTCCCTTTGACTTGTAAATGATCATAGGAACACAGGGACGTCAATTAAATCTCATTACCATCTTTTCCCTTCCATATTCTGGGAAAAATACTCTTCACCTGTCTTGCCCTTTTCAAATTGGAAGGCTTTTAAGGACGCTGTGTTTTCCATTAATTGGATTAAGCCAATGTAACATTTTCCAGGATGCTCAGAAGGTATTTATGAGCCTAACTCCTGCTGACATCCTCAAGAGTTAGGCACCCAGGTGCTTATGAGGATGTGAGTCTTAGAGCAGCAGTATCTTTGGGGCTAAGAACCTTGGAGCTGTATGTATATGAAGAGTACGTGGAGAAAAGGGTCACTGAGCTCAGCTGGGGCTGGTAGTCAGTATTATGATACTTTTGTCGGTGCTGTTGGTTTTTGTGTCTCCTTGCAAAACCTCATCTGCACAAATGTTTCAGCTGAATGTGTGATAACAACATACAGAAATTAAGTGGAGAGAGTGATCCTGCAGCTTCTCAGATAGAAAACAAATTATGAAGATTGAATGGCTCATAGACTGCGCTGTTGAAATTAATTTAGCAATTTTAACAGACTAGGCAAAATACTCTAAAAAAAAGATAACTGCCTACCACTCTTCCTTCTCTTATTTCAGTAAAGCATCACAGCAACCATAGTGCTACAACATACATTGCATGTACACTATTTTTTCAATTGTATTTCAGTCACCTTTTTTGTAATGGTCTAGTATCTTCTGAGATGTTGAAAGCATAAGGTTGCTATGAAAGAGGAAATCAACTATTCTGGAAGAAGATATGGTTGTCATTGTTATATACTCATTTCCTAAATCTTTAATGATTTCTTAATGGTATGATTAGTGACTAAAGCAGGTAGTTTTTCACAAGAAAGAAGCAGCAGTGTAGAGCAGAAGTACTGTAGAACTATTAATGAGCCATGCTAATAAAAATAAACAATCTTTTGTTGGAGTCTGTCCGGATTCTGAGGAGAAAAAAAAAGACCTCTGTTGCTGCCTGAAGCTATTGCATGTCAGTGTCCTCTTGACACTCATTTACTTTGATTTTCAAGAGAGGAATGAGCATTGTCACAGCCTAGGAATGACGTGCCTTCCTCTTGGTATTGTGAACACAAAGGGATGTCCTCCTCAGCTCATTGTGCAAAAATGGGAAATAAATAATTGTTGGCACCAATCTCGCTGAGATTTCTGCCTCTTTCCCACAGACACTCATTTTTGCTGGCCAGCAGTGTCTCTGTGGTGGACATGCTACTTCGGGCCTGGTCTTCTACCTGGCCAAGTGTTTGTGGGAGTCGTTGAGTGCCTCAGCTGCCTCCCGGCTCCGACAGCACTCGTCGCCTGGTGGGAGCCTTCTCCTGCAGTGCCTTCGGCACCACCGAATGGCTCACAGCCTTCCCTCGAGTTACACATCTGTATCCCCTACTTTCCAGCTCTAGCTTAACGGCACAGAGGAAACAAAGGGACATTGTCAGTCTTTTATTCGGACTCTGGCTGCTAGCAACGGGCAGCGTTTAGTCTCCCCTACAAACTGCGTTTGCATTTCCAGGCTTGCAGAACCAAGAAGGTTCCTCTGCTCCCCGCCGCGAGCACCCCAGCGAGCCCGTGCTGGCCTCTTGCCTGCCTTGTGCCACACGTGCCAGCAGAGCTCTGCCCATGCCGACGCTGGCCGTGTGAAGCCTCTCGCTCCTTCTGGTGCCAGCCCTGCGAGCACCGAGGACGCCCCTGCACCCCCAGCCCTTTCTGCAGGGCACACCGAGGCACTCTTTGCAGGCTGCCGTGCCAGTTCTCCCTCCCTGGGTCTCCTGGAAGAACAGGGTGGGAGGACGTGTTCCCCTCCAGGCGCTGCCACCTGGCCATCCCTGCGGCTGGTGGGACACTCATGTCAAAAGATCTCTTCAAGCTCCTGCAGCAGAGGCATGCCTGCCAGGCCACCTCTCGGCCTCTAACCCAGCTGGTGTCCTGACTCTTGAAGAACGCTGCCTTCACCACCTTTGGTTTTATGTGGCCCTCTCAGACCCAGCAGCAGCCGGGGAGGTTAGCACCTCCACAGCACCACCATGGATCATCTGGACATCGAGAAACTGCCTTCGGCCTCACGGCACAGTGACCAGCAGTGACATCTCCTAAGGAACCTTGGTCGGGACTGACTGGCTTTTCTGGAGGAGTGATGGCATTGAGTTGGCCTGGACAGTGGCTTAAGGAGATAATAGAAAAGGTGGTAAAAATACAGGTGGCTAAGCAAGGGCAAGGAAAGGAAGAGAAAGGATTTTGAGCCAGAAGAAAGGTGGATGGGAGTCAAACGGCTAAGGACTTTGTGCAACCAAAGGCTAATAGGGCAGCACACTTACCCTGTATATAGTGGAAGAACTATTTCAGAGTGCTCCTGGAGTTCCTGATGGTGCAAGAGCCATCTCCTGTTGGCACATCTGTGTTAGGAGACCTCGTGATGGAGCAGCTCAGCCCTGCCCTAGACACTGGACTCTGGTGTCCCCAGCAGGCCCTGGAGCACAGCTTCTGGCTCAGTTTCCTTCAAAAGGCATCCAAGTCCTGAACTTCACAGATCCTTTGAGAACCAACCCAGGGCACAATTAAGTGCAGTGGTGGATTTCACTTTGAAACCACACTACTGCTTTGGACCTACTGGTAGTGTAGACACAGCCTGAGACAGCAAGCTCTTCCTTGGGTCCAGGCTACCATAAATAATGCCTGGACCTCACACAAGGTGTGACATCCATGGCAAGCTCAATCCAGCCCCTTAAATATAAGGCCCTAAGTCCCATGTGAGACATCTGCAGCAGGCAGCAGATACGTCAGAGGACTCAGAGCCTTCTTGAGCCCCAGTTTCTCTTCAAGATGCACTAAGAAGAGCCTCTCAGGTGGCACTGGACATCGAATGGAGCCCATGGTACTGCCAACCTCTTTGCCTAAGACCTTGTATTTCTTACCGGTAGTCTGGAAGGCTGAGCTGGACTCAGTGTTCCTGTGCTGGGCAGGACCCCCATCCTCCACCGCTGCTGAGGCTGTGAGGTGCATGATAGCATCTGGCTCCCTGGTGGAGCAGATGCCAGGTCTACGTCTGCTCAGCCTAATGTTGTCCGCAGCTCCTGGCCATCATGGCTGTGCCCATGTCCTGGAAGAACTGTCCTGGGCCACTGTTCCACAGATCCAACAGCGTGCCCACGTGCAGGGATGCAGTTGGACCTGGGGAGCTGCCGGGACAATTTGGCTCCTGCCGTAGGAGGAGGAGAGCCCAAGGAAGAACCTGCTTTCCAGCAACAAGAAAATCTTGGGGAACCTCCCCCAAAACTGTATTGATGTAAGGCTAGAAATAAGCCAGCAAACACTGAACAGCTTTCACAGGTGAAAAATGAATTTTCCAATGTCTATTCATTGCACTGTTATGTTTAACAGAATTGCAGTGCATGTCATATCCCAGTAGTGGATAGCATTTTAATCCACCATATAGCCATGTAGAGTACGTCATCTGGAGCCTAGGCATTTAGCGTGGTGGAAAGTGGATTTTGGTGAAAACTGGTTGAATAGCCCTGGTATATTGGATCATTTTGTCAAGAAAAGCTCTCTCTGCAGTCTGGAAGGGCCTAAAGCACCCCAGCTTCCCTGTCTCGACCACCTCAAAAGCACAGCTCCTCCTGCTACCACCATCCTACTGAACCAGGGGAAATCCGCAGCCTCATGCGCGTGGATCCTCCCCAGATCACAGGAAGCTCCTCAGAAAAGGTAAATACCCCTTGCCTGTCCCAACCTCCTCACCAGAGATGCTCTTGAGAGGTTGCTTGTTCAAGTCCAGTTCACCTTTGAAATCAAACCCTTCCCTTCCCCAGGTGAGCTGTTGGCGACCATCACCAGCAGATAGAATAAGGAAGTCAAAAAAGGGAGAAACATCTGGAAAAAATGAAGGGCCAGTAGCTGAGGTGAATGCGCAGGGAGTAGAAACTACGAGAACAGGTCCAGCCATAAATCGAAGAAAATGCTCGATAAGTGATATCAAGAATGGGAGGCCTGTTTTCAGACATCAGGAGGACATTACAGTGCATTTGTTGCCATCCAATTCAGATGCCGTTATGTACTGTGCAACTTTGGGAAAAGATTACTGAAAAGTGGCTGCATGGAATCACTGGAATTCAGAAAAGTCAAAATATTTTCATGCTGGGAAGCAGCACACACCCCATGTGCTCTATACACTGGCTGGGAGAAATGAGAGGGGAGAAAAGGGGAAACAACTGGAAAACAGAGTTTGTAAGAGGATTTGAAGTGGGGAGATGTACTTGCCAATCCTCCAGGTGGGAGCAGGTGACCTGTTACAAAAAGTGGTGTGGTTTCAGTATTGGTTTTCTTCTTCATTCCTTACACATCGCCACGTTTCCTTTGGTGCCATGCATTGAGCAGATGTTTTCACTGGACTGGAGCGGGGCCGTTTCGTGAGCGTTAGCCAGTCGCTTAGTGATGAACGATGCACAGGGATGGTTCAAGATGTTCTCTGTTACCTTGGGCTTGCTAACATGGTGCCCGCTCTGCTGCTGGGGAGAGGGAGTCCCAGCGCTCCCCCTCGGAGCGGGTCCTGCCAGCGGTGCTGATGCCGCTCCCAGGGGATGCGGTGCTGTGTACGGACACAGCTGGCTGGGGCTCATTCTGCTCAAGACCTTCCACGCTCAAGGAGAAGAGGGCACCTCAGAGCAACAACGACTCTGACCTGAACTGCTGTCTGCAGGAGCGCGTCCTTTCGCTGACTACATGCAAAGCTCGGGAAAAATAATCTTAAACATTTAGCGTGGGTGCCAGGTGAAGGTGGGTGGTGGGGAGACTTCTCTCCCTTATGTGGTGCTGGAGAGCCTCTGCTGCCAGCACGCCAGCGGTTTTACTTAACAAGAGGCAGGTGATGCTACAGTTCAGAAGCAGGAATATAACAGACAGGGAGCTATTTGGAGCAAATCTATTTTAAAAAAAGTAAAAAACATCATGAAGGGTGTGCTGGTTTTGGCTGGGATAGAGTTAATTTTCTTCACAGCAGCTGGTGTGGGGCTGTGTTTTGGATTTGTGCTGAAAACAGTGCTGATAACACAGGGATGTGTTAGCTGTTGCTGAGCAGGGCTTACACAGCATCAAGGCATTTTCTGCTCCTCACCCCACCCCACCAGCGAGGAGGCTGGGGGGGGCACAAGGAGTTGGGGGGGACACAGCCAGGACAGCAGACCTCAACTGACCAAAGGGATATCCCACACCATATGACATCATGCTCAGTATATAAAGCTGGGGGAAGAAGGAAGGAAGGGGGAACATTTGGAGCAATGGCGTTTGTCTTCCCAAGTCACCATTACGGGTGATGGAGCCCTGCTTTCCCGGAGATGGTGGAACACCTGCCTGCTGATGGGAAGTGGTGAATGAATTCCTTGTTTTGCTTTGCTTGTGCACGCAGCTTTTGCTTTACCTCTTAAACTGTCTTTATCTCAGCCCGTGAGTTTTCTCACTTTTACCCTTCCGATTCTCTCCCCCATCCTGCCGCGGGGGAGTGAGCGAGTGGCTGCGTGGGGCTGAGCCGCCGGCTGGGGTTAGACCACGACAATGGGTTTCCTACGTGAAATACTGGCAAGCTGTGAGAGGGAAGTGAGGATGCTAGGAGAAAAGTGTGATGCACGTGTAGATGAGGAGGGGACCAAGAAAGCAGACTGCCCTTCTTAACATTGTTATTTTGACAGATTTCAAAACTCAAAATGTTCTGTGTATCTTACAGCTGATTATATGCTTGTTGGTATTTATATACTCTATGCTGTTACTTCAAAGTCCTCTCTCCCCATATGTTTGATAGTGTTTCCACCTTTATGGAGGTTCATTAAACTTGCTTTGCTGTAGGATGCTTTGAAAGCCAGTAGATAATCTGCAGGCTGTTGACACCATAATACTACGATGGCTTGTATGCCATTAAAATGGATCACAGAAATGTTAATCTATAGAACCTGAACTCAATATATTGTGTCAGTATTCAGTATAGATCCCTTAATCCATAGACTATTATTGAAGTAGTGGATTAAGGAGTTGTTTGGGATCAGAGCATGCTGTATATGTAACAAAACAGTTTAGCTGAGATTAGTATTTATTACTCAATGCAAAAATTGATTGAAGGATTCATAGATGCTTATAATATTGCACTTTGTATTTGAGCACTAAATTACTGCCTTTTTGCCATATGAGTTCTTGTTAAGACCTGAGAACAAACTAATCACTTCGTGTGAAAAAGTAAAAACTGAATGACTGACATAAATTTGTTACTAATTAAAATATTTTAACTTCATACCAATATAAAATATGGCATTTTAGATAAAATGCATTGTATGAGAATGTGCATAGAAAGGACATTCAGACTTCCAAAATAATAACTTGTCAATTTTTTTTTTTTTTTAAAAAGAGTTCACAAGCTGTTATACAGATCAGTGTCAAGTTAATCTAACCCAAAGCAAACTGGAAACCAGAAGTATTTTTTCCATACAATTTTCTTCTGTCAACAGTCTTTCTGAATTTGTCAGAAGGGGAAGTTTTATTCAACCGTGTGGTAAAGTTGAACTGAGTAAGATCATGGCAGTTTTACAGACTTATCTTTAATGCAGCAGAAGGTTGTCAACAAGCCTTTTCTGTGACATCTCCACATGAGCAGGGCGAGCAGATGATTTGAGGATTACCAGGCTGCTGGACAGGTCAGCTGGCATCTTAAAAATCTCTTCTATAAAGGACCAAATCTGCAGCCAGAAGCTGTTTACTGGCTGGAAGGGGGAGGGAAATGGGTTTGTTTAAAAGGCAGAGACCCTTGGGTTTGTTTGTGTGCCTGCCACAGACCACTGTCTTTAAAGCTCGCTCTGTATAACGGAGAGCTGAACTCTGGCTGACACTTGTTTTCAAGCGATCTAGTAGGCAAAGTAAAATTTTGCGAAGCGCCAGCATGAAAAGAAAAAAATTGTGTACAGAAATTGTATGACATTTACTAAAAGGTAAGTAGAACAGAGCCATTTTTTTCCAAGGTGGAACGTGTTTGTACCAAATTTCAGTTATACCACAAGTCATATTTAAAAAATTGTTTCTAATCTCACTTTTAGTTGTTAGGTTTTTTTTTTTTTTAAATCCTGTTGTTGTCAGTCCAGGTCCCTACTGTACTTTACAGAAGAGTTTGGCTATTTCTGAACGGGGGTTCAGATACTTCCATATCAAGCAAATTAAACTCCTTCTGCAAGCGTGCCTGTGCTGGAGATTTCTCTTCCACAGACTATCCATCAGCTGCTCGTATCTGTTAGTTTTCAGGTCCACTTCCTACATCTGTACAGCCCCTGGACTTATGATGCCATGGTTTGCCAGAAGCTTATGAAACCCCATGCAGAAGAGCACAGCAAATGGAGTCGGCACAAGGCATCCACAAAGCCGCTGCTTTGGGAGCACGCGAGTGGCACGTAGGGAAGATTATTGTACTTGTAGGCAATGATGCTCGTGCCCAGGGTAATGCAGCGGGGACTGGGAAACCTTCATATTCTGAAAAGTGTCACCTGAATCAATGTGAAAGAAAAGACCGACCTTCAGCAGCCTTTCAGTGCAGCTCTGAAAGAGCAGTTGTGGCCAAAGACCTGGGGAATCGGCACCCGGAAACCAGAGGGGAAAATACCTAGAAAAAAGCTGGTGAACTTTGATGAATCAATTTCCCCATCTCTGTGAGGCAACATTTAAGGAGTATCCAATTTTTATCTAATCCTAAACTAAAGGTTTGTACAACTTAGCTTTTACTTTCCCTTTGTTAAAAAGTCTTCTAGAACAGCCCTGTGGTACTAGCAATTTGGATTAGATTGCTGCTAGCTTCGGAAGTTATGCTCCACTATAATAATAAATGAAAGAAACATTTAATGAAGTCTTAGAGAAGTTAAATCTAGCCTGCCTACCTACTACTTTAACAGACTTTCCATCACTTTTTAACATTTCTGAAGCCCCTATATAGAAGACTGTATGCAGTACGTTATCCTTTAATGCCAAAAGGAAAAAAAGTAGAAAAAGAAAACCAGAAAATAGAGCTTTCACTGATTTCCAGTAAGATTTTCTCAACCAGTAAGTTTGCTGAGATCAAGACAGTAAGAATATGTGTTCTGAATACAGTGCATACCCTGAATATATTATTCTGTTTATAGACTCTGAAGCATCATTTAGATGCTAGTGCTTTCTGTCATGTCAGAAAGCAGTGTATCTCAAAATAACACAGTTTTCCAAAGACCATTAAACATCCAAAGGCTGGTGTCTCACATCACTTCAATGAGGTCCTTTTCTCATTTTTATAAAGAGAAAAAAGGATTTGGCAAGTGTGATAAGAATTTGTGAACGTTTTCGATGTGTGAAACGTCAGGTGAAATGATTTTGCTTTCCTCAAATAACCCAGGTACCCATGCCTCCCAGCAAGAAACAGAGACTCTTCACCAGATGAATAGTGGGACATAATTACATTATACCCCTGTCCTTAAGCACAGACCATTACTGCTGGCGGCAGAACTCCCTCAGGCTCCACGCAGGTTCTCAAATGCGCTCCGGCCCCTGGGAAAACCTGAAATCCCTTGGAAATGCACAGAAGCGCTTTGCATGCCATGTTCTGTCTTGGCTGGGATTTTAAAGACTAAATTTTCCTTTCCCCTGTTTGCATGAATTAGAATTGGTTTAGTGCCGGTCCCAGATCGCAAACTGAAGCATCTGCTGACTTTGTCAACCACGTTTATCACACCCAACAGGTACACACAGCCCCCGCATTGCAGTAGCCTCACAGTGACCGATGTTACAGGAGTATATTGGAAACACACTTTCCATTTAACCTTCAGTTTTGTGACTGACATGGCATGAAAAGTAGCGGTTGTCACAATGATTTTAATGACATGTAAGTGTTTTCTGCCATCAACTAGACCAGAATCATCAACTATTTCACAGAGATCGCCAGGAAATTTGTTCTCTAATAATCAGCCAAGGACTGAAAAACTTCCTACCTTAGAGCCCAGCCATGGAGAGCAACCTACAACTTAAATGCAAGTAGAGGAATGCTAGCGGATGGAGAAACGTGCCAGCTAGCCACCTCCCGTAACTCTCATCTTCTTTACAGGGAACAGAGAGTTGTGCTTTAACGAAAGCAATGTAGAGACTCTATTTCAGGTGGATTTGCATCAGCTGTGGTCATAAATGACCTACTGCTACCTGCAGGACCTCCCCAACTGCCTGGTGACTTGAGAGAAAAGGATCATACCATTGCTCCCAAAGGTCTTTAGTTGAAATCAGCTGGTTAAAGTAGAAGATATTGGCTAACCTAGTGTGTTTGAAATGAAATGAGTTCGGGGTGGTCTCATGAGCATTTCAGCCTGCAGATCTAACAGGAATATAGTCTCTGATGTACCACGTTTGGGAGTGATGCCCGCCAGCCTGGCCTCACAAGACACAGCCACAACTGGGAGAGGACCCAGATTTCAGACTCCAGGTAAAGCAACATCCATTTTACCAATTTAACAAATGGTTAAATATTCTCGAAGGGGGAATATTTACCAATATACCTGTTGGACTAAAAACCTGGATCAGCAGACCTGTATTTCTCCCTGTGCTAATAATCCAACTGACTATAAAGGAAACTCAGCTAACAAACTCACAGAATAAGCTCACAGCCCAGTTATGCTTGACAAAAATACTCTTGACAAGGAGGTGTAATTCATTGTTTAGAAGCACTGAAATGTATTTTATAACTGTTATTCTCTGGCATTCACCCCAGAGGAGTAGCTGTGCTGCTTATCCAGCTACTGCTGAAGGTGTAGCCAATCCACTGTAGATATAGAAGGACTGAATGTAAGACATAAAAATTTTGTCAAATTTCGGAACATGTTTATATCACACAGGAATTCCCTACATATATGTCACATGAGCTTGGTACTTCCTATTTATATTTTTAGTTTCACTTTCCTAATTTCAATCCATTCAAATAACTCTGTCTCAGACCTTGTTTTTCCCTTCAAAAACCCACTGCCATATGGAGGAAACATTAAAATTATTGGATCCAAAGTAAAAACAAAAGCAGCTTAGTGTTAGCGCAAGAGGCTTAAATCGAGACAATTAAACCTCAGTTAAACTGAAAGTAAAAATTACAAATAATTTTGGCCAGTAGATGTATACCATACACCACACAGAAGGCCATTATTATCCATAGTGAAAGCACACAGTCTTCAAAAAAAGACCATCATCTTCAGAAATAGTGAAATCAACTTCCAAGAGAAATCGTGCACCAAGCGTACAAGAACAATCTCTAGCAGCAGTATTTTTGAGAAGAGGCCACCTTCCAGAGTTTCACCCGGGGAACACGCACTGCTACGCAACCAAGTGATTTTCTTTGACTACCATTTCGTGAAGGTCATGTGGTGTTTTCAGTACGGACGGGACCCAGGATAATCCTTCTGCAGCCCAGCTTTCCTCTTCTGTTTGTTATTTTAATGCTGTGATTTATATTTCCTGCTGCTGTGAGGGACAGCTACTATGACAGCCACCACTCCCAGATAATGATGGTTGGCCTGATTAACCACTGTGGTGTTGGGATTTAGGGGTAGCCTTTAGTTGCTCAGTTTTTAACAGAATAGCTGAAAGTGAGGCTGCTACACTTGGTGGCCACAGTATGAATTCAACCTCTTCCAGGTGTAAAAGTCTTGTCAGCGTTCATCTACAGGAGTAAACGTGGCCCCTCAAAAATGCCAAATTTCTGAAATTTAATTGGTAATGTTACCAATTGGATGACACCAATCTGTGATCCTTTACTACAGACTTCCATGCTGCTTCCCAAAGACCCCTAGGTGTTAATTAACACTGACCCGCAGGTTCTAACCAAAATTTTGCCAGGCAGCTCTGGGAGTTTCTGTGACAATGTGCAACAGCTAACAGGGAGGGGAAAAAAAAATGACAAAAAAAATCCCAAACTGCTCTCAGGGCAGGCAGTGAGATGATGGAGCAAGTTGCCCAAAATTATAATGAAAGGGGTGGGTTATAATTATTATTCTCTAATTTGTTAGCTTTATCCAACCTCTTTTACCCCTGCTGTGGATGTTGCCACTGCCGGCAAGACGTGGTGGCAAGAACCTGCTTCTTCCTACACCTCCGCTCATCAATGCGCAGCTACTGCCTTGAAGCTGTGTTAAAAAATAAAAGGAAGAAATACGCATTTGCGCCCACACAAATAAATATGAAGGGCTGGAACACATCCATACCAAACTGAGCCCTCTGGCTTGCGCTACGTGTGGGAAGCCTGGCCTCTCCCAAAAGTTCTCTGTTGCTGCCATTGCGCCCAAGGAGGGGCTGAAAGAGAGGGAAGGCCAAAAGGGTCCTGAAAGTCTGAAACATTGTCAGATCGCAGCCTCACAGAAAAGCAGAGCTTGGTAGGGCTGAGGGGATGATCTCAGGCTCTTTATGGTCTTCAAGGATCTGTAACTCAAGGAGGCAACAGCCCAGTGTAACAGCGTGCCTGGGACTGGAGGTACTGGAGGGTCAGCACCACACAGTGGTCTTGCCCACGTTGGGTTACAACAGTACTTTTCTTCTTATACTCTGTCCCATCTTTTTGATCCTATTAACAAGAACAAACTTTAACATCAGCTGCTGCATCATGCCTTTCCAGAAAGGCGTAATTCCTTGATATTCCTGATAAGTTTACCAAAACGCAACAAAAACATGCAATAAATCCTTTGCACCAATAAAATGATTTTAATACAGTTTAAACTTTGCATCATCTTAAGTTTTGAAATTATCCCAGTTCCTTTTCCCTTTCGTTCCAGCAACCCAGATTTTCCTTTGGAGCTTAACTGCAGTAAATGGAGCTCTTTTATTGACTCCTGTAAACTTTCTAAGAACATATTTATTTGTTCTTCCATGAACTTCTTTTGGTGTGACCGGCCCCAACTTGGATGGATTTCTGCCATATACCATATATGTACTAGTAGTGTTGCAGCTTTCTCTACATTTGCTCAGGCTGTGAGATTCAAAGTTGATTAACAGTGCAAGAGGGTGTATTTGTCTTTGCCATCATCTATTTGCAGCCCTAGAACTCTCTTAATATTTTTCATGTGATTTCTGTTTCCCATTTATCCCCTTTATCTTTGGCAGTGTTTCCACTGCAGACTCCAAGGCTACAATTTTCCTTTCCCAGTCCTGCACAGACTGTCTCTGTCTGTAGGGGCTCCTGCTGGGTATTTGTTTGTTTGGACACTGTGGACTAGGACTCCTCTTACAGAAGAGTATTTCTGCATCAAATTACATGGGAGAGGGCTTGCTCACGTTATTTTACCAGCAATCCTCTGAAGTGTCAGGGATGAGTGGGACAGATGGTGTCCTGTCCAACAAAACATCGAGATTGCAAGTTCTGTCCCATTCTGTGCAGCAAGGGTCTTCACAAACCTCAGTCGGTAAAAGCTGTTTCGAAAGACAAATAGACAGACATATTAACACCCAAAATAATCCAGTGGTCAAGAAAATCTCTGGGGATTTAGAGTCACTTTCCTAATCTGCCTAAATTTGTCTGCCCATTTTGCTCTCTTCAGAAATTCTGTTCTGGATCTAAGATGTCTCTTCCAGCCAAAACCCCCACTTGAAACTGGTAACAGACTGACAGAAAAGATTTGGGTTTAATAAACCAGCATTTTCCTGGTATATTAATCAATTCTTTGTTTGGGCTTTGCCCCCCTGGGTCTGGATATTGTCCCTCCTGAAGGGAAGGAAGCCTCCTTCTTCCTCTCTGCAATTTTTGTCCAGAGTTACTACGGTCACCCTGCTTTCTGGGATAAACAGTAAATTTCAGGCCACCCGCTGCTTCCCTTTGCCTTGCCCTCCACCTGCCTCAGGGCTGTGCTGATCCGACATCATGCAGCAGGAGAACATGCATAATTGTGTGATTTAGCTCTGTTGCTGTCACCGCAGCCTGGAGACAGCAGGAAAAGGGCGACAGAACAAAACATCCATTTCTTCTCAGCTGTCTGCTAGCCTTGCTGCAATGGGCCGAGACGAGCCGTTTCCAGGGGAAGAGTGGTTACGACTCCCTGTAAGAACCTGCAGAAAAAAGTAGGAAACAGATCTGACCTTCTGACTGCTCCTTTCTGTAGCTCCTAAGCAAGGCTGGAGAAGAAATGTCACGACCCTAACCCTTCTTGTCTCCTTGGGCCACGAAGGGAGAGAACAGGTCTCCCCACCAACCCACTGACTTCCTCAGCAATATCCCAGAGCAAGTCATTCCTAGGGCACGACACAGGTGGGAGCAGAACACATCCCACCCGGCTTCACCGTTCTCCAGCGAGCGAGAAGCTTGCTCATCTTCAGCAATGCCGAGGGGATGCAGGGGCTGGACCGTGTACGTGTGTGTCTGCCCTTGCTGGGAGGTCACTGCGTGCACTACTGCTTCCTCGCAGTTTATTCTATGATTTTGCACACCTCGACAGAATAGGTAGTTGTGAACAAATCAAAAGATAGTCATGGAATGTTGGGAAAAATATCAGGAAGAATGTTTTCTCTACCTTAGTTATTTCTTCAAAATAGAGAAGAAAATTAAAAATAAATCTACTGTCTTCTTGACTTGATATGATTGAAAAAAAACCCCAAAACCAAAACAAACCCAACAACCAACAAAAAAAAAACAAACAAAACAAACCAAACCCCAACCCACAAAAGCCCCACAACAAGCCAAAGTAAATCTTGCACCAGCAGCAGCAAAACAATGCTTGTTTTTGAGCTTATATGGAGCTGGGACATGACATCCAGCCCATCTCACAGCCCAGGCTGGCCAGCCTTTCAGGACACTCTGTGGGCCCCCCTCTAAAACTCCCTTTTTTTAGCCAACTTAGAAAAACTGTTTGAAGGTATCAGAGTGGGTACCCGAGTAAGAACAATTCATCCTTATAAAGCAAGGCTGTCTATCTGAAATACAGTTTGTTCTAAAGGACCCTTGCTAGCTGTGTGCCCATACTAGATGTGGTTTTAGCATCTTCACTGAAATTATTTGTATAATTACTGTTATTGTTCTTTGCCTTGATTTTTGGCTGCCTACTTCCAGAAACTTTGAAATGAGCATGCATATTTAAAGATATATCAAGGATAAGCCCCTCCAGTAAAGTACTTTGGTAAAACCTTCCTATCATCCCCTTAACTCTGCTCCTGCACTTTATAAGCTCATACGTACTGTGGCCAGCAGGTGATGCTAAAATACCTCTGAGGGAAGAAAGAATTTAAACTGCATTTGCATTGAAAGTGCTGGAATCCCGTGAAGCAGCAAGAATGTGCCATCACCCAAATGTGACAGGTTTCATTTGTAATCTTCTGGCGTATCTGATTTACAAGCAGTTAACTACTCTCATCTCATCAACAGTGAGTTCCACATGTTTCAAAAATAAGAAGAAACTGCATGATGGCAGCTATAAAATAATCAACCGATAAATTAAGTCTCTCAGTAGTCCCTGAAGATTTGTGCTTTAGTCTGAAATGTCATACACTTGTGTACACACTTGTGCCCAAAGTCAATATATGAGGTAATAGGAGAAATATTTCAGGAGTCCGATTTATGGAGATATATAAATAAGTAGATCACTATTAACTGTCTGGCATAATGAGAAACAGCGGGATACTGAGACTAAAAAAAAAAATGAAATTAGAAGTGAATTGTAGGGAACAGTATATCTGGGAGAAGACTAGAATATCTCTGCACAAGTAATCTTCTTTCCTTTAAAAAAATACTTAGTTGTGATGTGCTCTTGGAGCTGGAGATACAGCTGCCCCCAGAAATGGAGCTGTTGTCCAAACTGGTAAGGCACAGAAAGAGGATGGCATGTAACTTCATGGCATAAAGTCATAGTCACATGTGTCCCACACCAGCTAAGCTTATCAAAGTTCTAGCTCACATATTCCTGGAGCAGGAAACTAAATCCAACACTGCAGTAACATTAATTTAAAAAAAAAAAAGTTCAGGACAATGTTTTATCTACCATCAAATACAAAATTTCTACCAGCTGTTAAGGATTTACCATACTTCCGTTACGAGATTACATGCAACTTATTCCTTACCTGTGAAAGTCAAGAGCTCTATCAGCTGAGTGACAATAATTCAAGTTACACTACAGCTCACTGCATTAGTAAAGAACAAACGCTTACCACACTCACCCTTTTCCTGTTTTGAACATAAAACATGGAAGATTTATCTGAAATCAGCATTTCATGACACATCTGAACAGAGCTGTGGTTGGCGATAGGCAGAGCATGAGCGCGGTGTGGTTCATCTGGGAGGGCTTGTGGAGCACAGCGATGGAGGAAATGTGACCTGAAGCCTTTTTACATGCCAACTTTTAGGAGGTTAATAATGACAAGTTACCTTAACCAAAGATATTTTTATTGGGTTCAATATTCAGGCATCATTAGGTTAAGGTCTTTTAGAAAAGTAAACTGGTAAGAATCAAAAACCCCAACCTTATGAATGGCAATTGGTACATGAGGTTTAATTTTAAATAAAATTTTATCAGGCTTGTGAAAACATGCCAAAAGCCAAATTGTGTTACGAGTCTAAAATTACCAAACAAGATATGAACAAAATACTCCATTTTCAAAAAAAACAAATACAGGTTTAATGCTAATCATCCAAAATTGACATTAGTCTCTTAATATAAGGCAAAAATAGTAATTTTCTTTTATTTTTTAACCTACATTAAGTACAATCAGCAATAGTTGCTGTATAGAATATGCATCATTGAGATCTTTTAAAAGCAAGATCAGCAGAGAATGCTGACTCATGCGTTGTAAGATCTTCTCAACATATTGACAATTCCATAGCAATCTCTGAAAACGTATCTGGGTTAAGGACTGGATTAATGCTGCCGAGTGGTTTTGTTAAATGTGTGCATAATTTAATTCTCATGCACCACAAGCACATTTCCGGGTTATAGCCATGTAGCACAAAAAACATTTCTTGCAGATCTAAGGGTGTGTCATTATACATTAAACCATAGAAAAGGCCATAAAATACTCTATGCAGTCTTTAAGCATCCGTCTTCAATATAATTGTATTTACATATTTTATGAACTTATAATATGTAATAAGCCACTGAAGACATTTTTACAATATTTATTAGATTATGAATTTATAAATTCAAGGACTCAGAGGCACATAGTTTAAAAGGCCAAGAACACCGAAACTAATGAAGTCACAGAAATCAGAATATTTATGGACGTAACATCAGTAAAAAATAAAAATCACATCCAAACTAAAAGCAACACTTCTTAAGAGTAATCCTTCAAAGTTAGCATAATAAAAAGTTCTCATTTCCCTCAAAGAAAAATAATTCATCCCACCTACCAAGCTAGAAAAACCTATTTACAGTTGTACTTTGATCAGAAGTATCATTAAGTTGTGTAATATAGCCACTTCTACTCTGCCATTAGAATTTAACATTTCTCTTAAAGTATAATTGTATTTACAAATGCATAAATATTGTAACTCCGATCTTCATTAAGATCTGAATGAAAACAGGTCGTTAAGTCACAATACAAACGTGTTAGTGGAAAAAAGTGTTTGGGGCAGCTGCATACTCAGTATCATTCTCAAAGAATAGAAAGCCAATACTTCTGATAAAGCTCAAGTTCATCAACCAGACCAGGTCTTTAATTTACGTTAATGAAGATTAAACCTCTTCTGTGTTAATTCTTTACATCGGTTTCTTCAGTCAACTTTCACCACGCTGTATATTTTGGTTACAAACCAAAAGCATGCAAAGAATCCAATTGTCCCTAAAAAACCAAACAAACAAAAAACCCAGTTACACATTAGGAAAACTGACACAGGAGACAAATTTCTATCTGTAGCTCATAAATCAGGACATACATATATGCAATCTGCTATCTTTAATCTTCAGCAGACAGTACCTGGTCTTTATAGGCATCAACTACTATATAAAGTATCTCATTATTTTCACAATCATAGAGCTGATCACATGGAAGACTCTTGTGTTAAGATGTTTCTGTGTTATTTCTCTTCCTACATATTTGTGCTGTGTTGTTTCATTATTCCCTAGTCCAACTCCTTCACATTGCTCCGTTTCACCCTTCTTCAGTGACTAGTCACACACTTTACATGATCTGCTCAGCTGGTCAGAATGTTGTTGTTATATTTATCAAATCAATTAGATTGACAGCATCAAATGGAGTTCCCATTTCTTAGTTGTACTTTAAGGTCTTGGAAAATTATAGCACTACCTTTATTTCTGCATAAATCAAGTTAATACAAGTTTCAAACTATAGTGTAGTTACTACGCAACTTGTACTTCCTATTGAAAACATGCATTACATACCTTAAAAAGAAACACTTCTAAAATGCTTAAGGCAGTCAAAAGGTATAAGCAAACTTGAACTGAAATTTAAGGATGAATACTGTTTCCCTGGTAACTTATAAGCCTTTTAGCTGAAGAAAAATAGCTCCACCCCTTCTCTTTGTGAAACTCCAAAAGAAGTTTTTAACAAAAATATTCTTTTGAATGCAAAGTAGTTAATACAGTTGGGTTTTGTTAATCTAACAGTATCACTTCAAAATGCAGCCTCAATCAGAAAGATGATGGACTCAACAGCAGCTCAGAACACTTATTACGGGAACCTTCATTTCCCCCAAAAACTAGGACAGGAAAAGAGTTCTGAAAATTTCCGATTTTTGCCTGAGTACGTCTTCTAAAATCATAGCCTTAACTTACACAAGAGCCAAGTAAGTTCTTTAAAGAAAAAAAAAAGCACCTTTATTTTAGATCTGATAAGAGGTACCACAAAAGTTGTGTGCTAACTCATTCACAATACAAGCTTGGAAGGAACCATGAATGATATTACGGTAATTTTTTTTTTTCTTCCCTTCACGCTTGCTAAACTACTGATGTTTAACCGACTCATTTACTATGATACGTAGTTGTGGTCCCAGCTGTGAATCAAAGATTTGTCATGTAGCTCCCGGTATTTTGCCTGCTGAGTCTGATCAATGACCTGGAATGCAGTATGGATGCAAGTGCCTGAAGCATGTGTTACACTGACATAGCAGCAGGGCACCGTCAAAACCCTTCCTGATACTGACGATTTTTAACAGATGAGTAAGCAGCAGCAGAATAGTTTTGATACAACAATTACAATTTTTTCTTTTTAGCTTCTTTATCATCATGACACAGAGAGTCAGTTGCCTTTAGGAGCAGTTTTTGCTAAACTGCTAATATGGTTTTTCGTTTAAGAAACTGGAGAAGAACTGCCTGTCCCTTTACCCTGCCTCTGTTTCTGTAAAACCTCATCTCAAAGCACTTCAGTAAATCTCAGAGAACTGAACATACCTGCCTTTGAATGCGTATCAACCTAAATAGACAAAACTACTCTTAAATCTTATTCTTTCAAATTAAAGGATAATTTGCACTTAATCTTGTGGGAATTAAGATAAAAAAAATCATTACGCATACGATGTTTCAAAGTTCTAATGGTTTAGTTAACTTCACATGTATTTTCCTCCCCTAATCTCAATATAGAAACTGAAAATTTCAAAAAACAAAAGCATACAAACTCCAAGAGCTTAGTTCAAGTTGCACAGCATAACTTGCCTCTCCACTGTCCCAATTCCATACAAGTGACTACCACAGAAAGCAGCTGAAGGGGTCTGAGAGTAAACCACCTCTTCTTTGCCTGCTTGTGAACCTGCCCTGAAAAGGACTCCCTAAATTTGCTGGCAGGCACTGCACAGCCCATTGGTCAATTGAAAGTGAACGTGTGAGCAAAGGTAAATGGTGATGCACTGGACACATCTTAATGCCTCTAGACAATGTCATGTGACATGATCGACTTGAAAGAATAAGGGCAAAAGATGGAAATTATATGAGTACCTTAGGTGCGGAAAGGCAGCTAAGCCAAGTCTTAGCCGAGAAAATTTACTGTAAATCCCCTTTATTGTAAATGTGTGCACTCCAGAATTGCTGCATGCATCCAAAGTAAACAGAGTGAACAAAGGAGACAGGATAAACACAATTCTGGTTTTGGCCAAAACTGTTTACTATTAAAAGCAGACATGCTGAATATCTGTTGGAAAAACTAGTGAAACTAAATTAATTGACCTTACACTTATGTAAGGCCTAATTATTTTTTCATGCTACTCTAAGTTTGCACCACATTTAAAATTCATCTACATACAGCAGTACACATTCATTTTTAGTTGAACAACCATGCATTCTTAAAGTCTTTGGTTCAATGAGACTGTTAGTAAACCCAGATCAGAAGTAAAGGTTAAGAGAAAGGCAGGGTGAAAAATAAGGCAGAGTGAAAAAGGGAGGCAGAATCTCTGATCTACACATTCAGAATTGCTAACCAGTACACAAAGTATACATAAAAGTAGAGATGACGTGTAAATTATAAAATATCCGCAAGCAATGCCAACACACATTAGACTGAATTAAAAAGAAGGATGGAAGATAAAACTAACCACTTTTGGAACACAGCTTGATCACTTTTCAAAGAGATTATATAACATACTTAAGTTCCATTCCCTCCTTTTAACAGGCAATGACCCAAGAAACTCCTTGCACGCTCTTGCTCCTGTTCATCATCTGCATTCAGTTGTGGTGCACAAACTGCTTCAATATTTCCTAAGCTGAAGTGGCAATGTCCTTGAAATTAATATTCGGTTACACTTAAAACGAACACCATTCTTAAATGTCAGTTTTTTCCCCCCAAGATTTTTTTTTGTTCTCCTATGTTAAGTGAAAATGAAAATTCTACTTATGGTGAGATCTGTATTAAAAGCTCCAATAACAAGCCATTTGTGTTCTAGGAAGCCTCAAAATATAGCTGGTATAGCTGTATACATAAATACATATCAAAGCCCTAGGAATCATTAAACTTCATCATAAACATGGAGCTTGAAACTATTTAAAGCACCGAACAGTTCAAAATAGTTTCAAAAATATTGCTCTGTAAAGTCCACAAAGACAGATTACATTCAGCTAGAACAGAATTTAGCCTTTTTAAAATTTTTAAGGAGTTGGCGGTTGCTGTCTTCCTGCATAAGAGTTTGAAAAGAGACTTCTTGCATTTTCACTACCATTCTTCCTCCCTAAACAAGGGATGTGTGTGTCTAACTGAAGATTTCTTATTAGTACTGAAGATGACAAAGGAAGATTTTATGACCTCATCTCATTTATTGAAGAGGCAATTGAAATGCAGCACCTGAGAGCTGCTTTTCCAAAAGCTCACAATAAAAGTGACAAGGTTTTGACAAGACTGCATCAAAAATGGTGAAGAAATTCTGTCTGCTTGCCATGCTACTTCAATGAAATTGGGAAAGAAGGCAAATGAAAAGAAATTTAAAAAAATTATTATCTGCCAACTTTTAGTCCTCTCTCTTCCTTCCTCCTATTCCACAAAAGCTGCAATTTCTTCCTTAATTGACACTGTAACTGTATACTTGATTGTGTGATTTGAAGTGTGTTTCTCCAAAAAACAACTAATTTAAAAAACAGAGTTTGTCACATGACTAACATAGGAATGAAATCTGGAGAAGTATTTATCACATTTAAAGGTGTCATATTTGAAGACCTAATTATAGGCCACACCCGAAACTAGCAGTAGTTTTGCCTCATCCTCACTTAATCTCTTTCACTAAAATTTGTGATCAGAGTTGCAAAATGCTACACAACTACCTGGAAAAAAAATCAAAGACATATCTTGGCACAGGACTATAAGTTTGTATAAGTTTTGCCAAGGATCCTACTGTGCAAAGCTAAACTCAAAATTTAAAATTAAGGTTCAATATACTTACCTGTGAAAAGGAAGAAGATCAAAACCATGATCATGGTATAACCAAAATATAAAATGGTGCTAGCTGTTCCTGTGATTTGCAGTTTAGAAAAAAAATAATGTATTGCATATATTAGGAAATAAACTGCAGTGAAACCGCTAGTGAGAAATGAACGCCACTGCCAGTGATAGTCCTAGAAGGGGTGGGGGAAAAAAAACCAAAACAACCATGAGTAATATTTCATACACCTCTAACGCACTGACCCTATTACTGAATGCAGAGCTACTTTTTCTATTATCACTTTATCCAAAAGTGAGTTTTTATAGTTTTTATCTACAGGAAAAAACCTATATATAACCAACATTGCTTTAACTACACCATTCACAATTAGAGATAAGACACCTAAATATCAATATCAAATAGGCAAAACCCAAAAACCCCAAATAAGCCAGACCTACGATTGCCAGCCACGGAGATTTTTTGTCCCAAGGTTGGGCATGTCCAAGATGCACTTTGATTGAACAAAGTTAATGGATTAGTTTAGCATCTTCAGAAAACAGGGAGTTAGACTCTAAAGATGAGATACCTGACTTAGCGGTACTCAGTGCAGTGTTTAATTATTTGTTACAAGTTTTGCCAAAAGCAGCCCGCTTCACTTCTGCCTCACATTTTAAAGACATGGTTTAAGGACATCTAGTAACGGTCTTTATGTTGACTTCTGGAATACTTATTTCCAATTACAAAAGCCTTAAAATTTTTTTGAAGCATCCTTAAAACAACGTCAAGTATGAATACTGAAGAATATTTCTTACCTCTGCACATAGATGGAAGTAGCAGAGCAATATTGTGGCCTCAGAACATGTAATAACCAAAATAATGAATACCAAAAACAGGAAGCCAAACATGTAATACATCTGGTGAGACCTATAAAAGGGAGTTTTAAAAAAATAGATTTAAAATGGACACTGTGCTAATAGTATTTCTTCATATGCAGTAATAACACCTTCACCTTAAGTATTCCCCTTCCTACTGAGGTACTGTCAGTTGTGTGGCCGTACAATTGGCTAATTTTTTTCTAACTGATGAATAGGAGCCTCAGCAGCTCAGTCTGAAAACAGCAAGAAAGCAAGCCCAAAGCATGGTCCTGGTTGGGATTTTACAGAAAGAACTGACTAGACATAATGAGTGAAATCACAGTTCTAGTGAAGTCAGTGTGACCTCTTCCACTGACTTCAGCAGAACTTGGATTTCACCTCACATTTCAATCAAAGAGGCAGAGCCGCAAAATAACAAGAAATGTCAAATGCTGTAGCTGTCTACATTGGGTAGAGGCACCTATTCAAGGTTCAGAAACAGTTTAACGAGATCCAATAACTAAATTGTGCCAGAAGGAAGACAAATCCCTCACAGTAGATTAGTTTGTCAGTGTGCTATGAGCTCACATCAGAATTCACTTACACTGGACTAGTCTTTGGTGCTGTATTTTTGAAAATAATTACTCTCTGATGCCTTTATAAAGATTTCATAAAATTTGTTTTTGTGTCCGTCCCCCCCCCCGGAGTAGTAATACTTTTCTAGCCCAACAAGAGCTACAAAACCCCCCTCAAGTCAATTTTAATATACTTACTACTCTCAAGTTATATGCCATATGTCAGCTTCAGAGCCACTTCCACATGAAGTTAGAGAAGTAGCATGAGAAAACTAGCTATTTGAATATTGTAGGTCAGCTGTAAATTGCTAAGCATATCACAGCCACTTCCCTACACACCTCGACAAGCAAAACAGGCACTGAATATCTGCTAAACCACAAAGCGTTAAAAAGATGTTAACATTTAAATTTTTATTGAACCAGTATTCTGGTAACTTTGCATCGCCAAAAATCAGTCAAAGCATCCTGAAGAAAAAAAAAACTTTCACAAAGAAATTATCACCTTTTATGACAGAGAAAATTCAAATAGATTGTGGTTAACTTACCAAATACTATTGAGAATAAAGAACAACTGTATAAAGATACATCCAAAAGGCAGAATCCCTCCCATGATAATGCCAGGTAATGGCTTTGTATAGAATGATTGCTCAGGAATCTGACGAGGAATTTGATTTGTGCGAACAGGGTGTTCAATAGCCTTTAAACAAAAATAAGAAAATACTAAATAAATAATGTCAAACTACAGCACCACCTTTTTGCTTTCTTTTTGAAATGACTGGTAGCAAAAGTCTACTATTTGTTTTGAGCATGCATATACCCAACTACTACTAACTACATCTGCTTTCGCTACCAGCCGAGCTACCAACATTTGCTAGGCAAACAAGCTAAAAGACAACTCTTATTGAAAACATAGCAACAGATATTTTGGACTTCCCTTTTTATGATTACCTATCTATGATCTGTTACAGAGCCTGAGCTGATTTCTCACTTTTCAGCTGCGGTGTAGTGGTGGTACAGACTCTTTCTTTCCCCTTCTAAAAATCCCTTTGTGTTGTTTTTCAGGATTTACTCCAAGAATCACATTAGGGTAAACTTACAAACTGAGAGGATTCAATCTGGCAATTAAATCCTAATTTGAGATGCATGCATAGATCTGCATGGCAGGAGAAAAAATTTAAGGCAGATAAATGCATACTTTGCCATCTTTTCCCTTTCATAAAGATTACATCAAGAGCATCAATAGACGCTTGCTACGTGCTTGCTTTGTGATTCGATTTTAACGTATTTGTGACACCTGGCACGTTGCCTTATAGTTTATCAAATTCTCCTTTCTTAAAGGAACTGCCTCTGTACAATGCGGGGGGGGGGGTTGCTGGAATTTCAACATGGTTGTCAGAAAAAACCACTGAATTTTGGTTAAGGAAACGAGATAACTACAATCGACATTAAAAGTGCGTTCCAAGATACTTAAATATTCTCTGAAGGTATTACATCAGAGCTACAGAGAGCTGGGACTCTGGCTTTCGGTACAGGAAAAACCACAAAAATATCTGAACTTACAGATCTTTAAGGTTGTGGGGCACAGTAAACCACTTTTTAAACAAAAAGAGAAGAACAGATTTCATTATTTAAGAAGGTTTGGTCACCAGTGTCACACAGAGCCCTCATATAAGTAAGCAGAGGCAATCCGTTTAGGACTAAGTGATAACCATTTACAGGACACTTAGGCAAAGAAATTTCACAAGAACTCTAGCAATTTCATCAGAAATATCCTCAGTGTAGAGGGCAGACAGGAACAAAAAACATAGGGGAAAACCAGAAATGCGTAAATTGCTTTCCCTTATGCTTGGCTGGGCCAACTAATTTTTTTTAGTAATGAAAGAGAGGCTAATTAAAATAAAAATGCCCAAATCACTGCTTTGTCTGGAGCAGTCACTCAAATACAATGATAACCCTAATTGTTGCAGAGAAATATCACCACCAACAACCAATTGAATATCAAAGTCTTGGAATCCCAAGATCGGATATCTAATGCAGCTCCAAAGTAACTGAACAGAACTGGAGCTGACAATGCAACTACCTTAGGTGCTACCTCAGTCATAGTCTATAAAGTGAAAAAAAAATATATATGTGTATATATGTGTATACACACACTTATAAAACAGCTTCTCAAAACCACTTACGTTTTTCTTAAAACCAAAATAGGCACCAATAAACGTCAGCGGTACAGATATGCAAAACCAGAGTGCCAAAATAGCAACCAAAGTACCAAACGGAATAGCTGCTGAAGAGCCTTCTCCCCAGAGAATGAGGTTCATGATAAAAAAATCTGCAAATACAATTCTGAAAAATACATAACACACTTAAAACACAGAAATACTCCTTAATATTTAATAATGTTAACAAAACAATAGCACTGCATTAAGATTATCAAGTAAGTCTTTGTTAAAACCAAATGACACACACAAAATATCAAAATGAAGAGGTCAAACAAGCAATTCTTTGTTAATCTAGTGGGACTGAACTCCAGCAGGAGCTGACGTTCCAACTAAGCAATTTCAAATATATGCTTGTCTTAACTATTCTTCAGGGTAAGACTGCTTGCTGTGATTAAGTAGAAAAATTTATCACAGTGGTTATACAGTATATGACACTATATAAGACCAACTACAGTGTGGTCAAAGAAACAGCCTAGAGAGTAAAAGAAAGAAATAAAAAAAGTGTGCCTGTCTAAAACTTACTACTATCATAACGCTCTTTCTTAAATCAACCTTTTCATGTAATGTGAATAAACAAATGCTTACAAAAAAAACCAACAAACCAACAACCTAAGGATGATATGCCATTAACGTATTCATCTTTGTCAAAAGTGCCATGATATTCTTGTAGCTTCTGGAATAAAGGGACAATGTAATAAGATTTACTTGTATAGCTGAAACTTAAAATTAGCTATGCATGTCAGAGAACCAATTTAATTCTTTTAATCATGGCGATATTCTCAACTTACCCAGGACAAAGGAATGATGTCAGCAGGACATTTGTTTTCCATTTCTCACCTCCAAATGCTGTATTAAAAGATTTGACAGTCATCAAAACATGCATTAAGCTCACAACTATTAATTTTTCCAGTCCATTTACCTGTTACACTTTGGTTGCAAATACTCAAGACATTGTGCTATCATGCCCGAGTCTCAAACACTAAACTAAATCTTCAGTAATAAAACTGAATTCCCTCATCATATTGCTTAATCACAGAGCTTCAAAGCAAAGAAAAAATCTCAGACTAAGGTCAGGAAAAGTATCCAACTCGATAAGATGGGTCTCTGACCACTTTATCTGCTCAAAGAAGGAAGCAGATTTACAGTACTTTTAAGTCTTTAAAAAAAGAGTTTAAACCTGGAGTGATTAAGAAGTTTAAGCTTTCTAGCATTTGACTGCAGGTTTCAGTAAGAAAAAAATACATAAATACATGAAAAGCAAGCTTAACAGTTTTCTCGAAATAAATCTTTCTACAAATCTTACAAGAAAGTCAGGACCAACACACTTAGAGGAAGTAGTGATGTCCTCTTGAGTCTTAACAGCATTAACAACATTGGTGATACCAAAAGACCAAAGATAGCTTTATTAAGAAAATCTTTATGAATTTGCACTATGCTGATAAAAATTCCAGTCAGCATACTTTCAATTGAAAATATCCTGCTGGAATTCGGTGAAGCTGACAATTTCATCTGAGCACTGCCATAGTGACATGCTGCTTTACTTCAAGAGTCAGAAGTGATTATGGTTAAGTTTCTATTTCTTCATAAAATCTTGGTAGAACATGGGACCAGTTATTAAGATTAACCATTTAATTTCAACTCAGGTTTCACTTTTTAAATGCAATGTTGAAAAAACAAAACTTTTAGAACTGGATATCCATTTCAGCTGCATTTTGGTTTATGTTTCACATTACTTTATTTGTATACTATCAGGAGAAACATTCATGTTTACATGCTCTATACAGGGTATGGACCACCTCGTCTTATAACAAGGATATCTCTGGATCAGTCACTCACTGTCTTAGTAGTTAAACACAATATTCAAGTATCAACTAAGTGATTCCCAAGAAGTATAATATGAAATGTAATTATTATTAGCTATATCTCCACCAAAGATACAGGATTCAATTTACCATCAAATACATGTCAAAATATCCTTCAAAACACATAATATACAGCATGATATAAAGAATAATTCTGTCCTCAATTATGCTCTTAGTCCTAAAGTCTCCTTCCATTTAAGTCTAATTGGCTTGAAGATTAGGAAAAGGAATAGTTCACTATCACATCACTACACTGTGGAAAAACTCCTTACAAAATACAAACTCTCTTTCCGCAATGGTTCTCCCCACATGAAAATTACAAAACGGTTAGAAGAAAGAACTCCAATGCCTACTGTCAGGCTGAAGTTCAGAAATAAACTCCTTCTCTAGCCCTGTATCTTCAGAACTAAAATAGTCCAAAAGATCCACCTTGCTCAGTCATAAAGGAGTCTTTTACCTTGAGTAAGGCAATTAAAGCAAGCTCTGTGTGGAATGGCATGCTTCACCTTAAAATACACCAGAGGGTACAGGGGCAAAGCATTTGAGGTCAGTAGGCAGGCCTTGAAACAATAGCTGGGATCAGTGAAGGACAACAGTATCGACTAACTACTGTCAGGTGCCCAAACACCACTGGGTTGATCTCTACAACTACAGAACACCTAATAATCCTTCCCCCTGTGCCCCTACCACAGTCTGATAAGCACCGTTCTCCCAAAGAGCAAGGAACTAGCTAAAAAAGAGGTGACATATCACAGGCATGCAAGAACAGAGGTTCATGATTTGGGGGAAGGAAAAAAAAAAAGTTACCAGGCAACATCGATGGCTAAAACTAAATGCAAGTTATCACCGCGCCCCCCAACTGTAGGAAACAGAAGTACAAAACTGTCTGATGTAATGAGCTTAGTACTAGTAAAATAGAATTTGCTTCCCAATTCCATAAATATGTAGCAGCAACAGCAATTCAGGGTCTTTAGGCACGATCACATCAAAACCAATGTAACCATGTCAGTGCTCTATATGTGTTTTCTGTTGTTAAGGTAAGTACGTTTCTCCAACTTGCCCTGAGGGAAATTACAAACAGTACTGCAAAATAAAAACCAGTTCTGTGATGATAATTTACTTTAACGAACTTAAGCCTTGTCATTTTAAATAACTTTTACTCACATTTGTAGAATCTGGCAGCAACATAACCGGCTGGAGTTCCAAGCAGTACCCACAAAACTACAGCACAAGTCATTAGAGCTCCCCGGTTAGCAGGTGACAAAAATCCCAGGCAAGCAAAAACTATGAAGCAGAGATGCACAATTTTAGAAAGTATCTATACATTTGACTTAAAGCCAGTACATCAGTTATCTTAAAATCTGTGTGTACTATGTTGCATGTCTATTATATCAGCTCAGCTGTTCCTAACCCAAAGACTTTTAAGAAATTTCTAGACAAAAACCTAAACTGCTATTTTTACTAGTACCATGCAATTAGCAGTGAAACATCATCTGCACTCCACTAACTCCTCCCCACTTTATTACTTACACAGGGTAACAAAAGTCATTATTAAGATCTGTGTGCCAGAGCCTAGAAAAACAGACAACAGCATTCCTTTTCTTGGGGGCCTGAAAATATCACCATGAACCAGTTTCCAGCCAAATTCTTCTTGAGCATCTTCCTGTAAAGTAAATACATCTATTTTAATACAATAGATTGCCATTTAAATAGTCTGTTACAGAAATACATTTAGCTGAAACAATTACATTCCAAATAAATTTTAGGGGGTACATTTTAGACTTACAGTGGAATCCATCTGATTGTATCTTGCAATGTCTTTATGCAGTGTCCTCAACATAATCATAGCTACCATTCCAGACAGAAAGAGGACAATCACCAAAGAATTCATAATACTAAATTTAAAAAAAAAAAAAAATCATCATTCAAATTGCAATGTAAACACTTCAATACAGTACACTTGAAGACAAACTTTCTTCTCACCTAAACCACTGAATGTGAGTGTGAGGCATGGATTCCAAAATATAATCCCATCTTGATGCCCACCTTATACTTTTTTCTTCCTGAAAGAGTAAACACAGTTTCAGATATAGTCAGTATCCAACTTGTAAATTTACAAGTTGATGTTCATGCAATCTTAAATCTCATGACAAATCAGAAATTTCATGTTGCATGCCTTAAAGGGAATAGTTTAATAATAGCTACCAAAAACAAACATAAGATTTGACCATAGAATCTAAACCAAAATATTTTCTGATTAGTATTGAGCACCCATGTCTTCTTAGGACATAAAGGGCTATCAAACTAATTTGTGATTCCTCCCTTGAAGAATTACACTAATTCATCTGGAATTCAAATGACTAGCAGAATAATGTAAGAACATGCTTTTTTAAGTGTAAGTCAGCACCACAGACATTGAGAAACTAAGCTCTGCTATATTGTCTCCTGTATAATATTCCACTTTCTAGATGGTGCTTCGTCCAAATTATCCTTTGCTTTCCTACAACCTTGTTTCAGTACCAACTACCAATCCAGTTACATTCAGCTTATACTGCAAGACAGATGGGGAGACAATACTACAGAACTTACATTGTTAGTACAGGGAAACAAATTATTCCTTCAGGCATTTCAGCAGATTATACTTATTCAGACTGAACATTCACTGGTCAGAAACACTTCAAAAAGAGCATTTCTTTATTTTCTTTTGCAGAGTAAACATGAAAAAAGGAATAAAACAGTGCTGATCAACCTGAAGATTGCTACTAAACAAACCACAAACACTAGCATCAATTAATAAAAATGGCTAGGTGTCTTTTTGACAGGATGTTACGTCAGTATTTTGTAACATACAAGAACAAGAGTGCTTTCCAGTAAAGACAGTTTTTGAAATTATAAACACCAGTGGGTTAAAAAAATCTAGCCAAGATCAAACAACTAGGCCACTGAGGTAATAAAACTAGGTCTCAAAGCAAGCAACAAGTTTCTGAACCAGTATCAATGATTCTAGGACAGAATTGTATTTTTCCCCATACCTACACTGCCTTTTTTCTATCTTCCTGAGATGACCTGATCTGCCAACCAGATGGAATTTCAGAAGACTACCTCCCAGTGATGTAACATTGTGCACAGGACAGTAACACACACACAGCTGGGCATGTCATTTTTTAAAGAGAAACAATATAATAGCATGAAGCTAAGGTCATTCTTAATTACTAACTTCTCACAGGTTTCCAGAAGTACTTGCTTTTCAGTATATAAATTAATTTCAGCATCATAACTGATATAAATTCTCAAAATATAATTATAAGTCATACATAATATAACCCCTTCTTAATACTTTTCTTATACCATTTATTGTATTTTGAACTTTACCATGTAATCCAGTACATTACTACAGTAAAGAACAATCATGGTAATTCTACAAACAGTGCTATAACAGGTTATAAGAGATAAAAGGAGCTCATGCCTCAGAAACTGTGGCAATGTAACCATACTGTAAGATCAGTGCTTTACTGCGTACTTCTTATGACAGTGGCAGTGGATCCCACATCCTAACTCAACGCTACCCTCCAACTAACTTTAAAGATCAACTATTTAGTCTCCATGTCACTACAGTTGAACCGAATCCTACAGCAGGCTTTAAGTCTAGAATTAAGAAAGATACATGAACAGCTTTGATATAACAATGGCCTATCATTTTGAAAGACACCACTGACCTTGCAATCAGAACAAGAAAAAGGTTAAACAAAAATAAAAATTGCCTTATTGCTATCTTTTAATCTATTAATTACCAAGATTTTGATTAAAGTCTATAACAAAAAAAAAAGGGACTCTTTCATATCCAGAAGAATCACAGAATTATTGAGGCTGAAAACATGAACTGCTGTGTGTGAGCTATCCCCTCAGTACATATACAAGGAGTCAAGAAATCCAATTTGTTATAATCTGCACTCTTTTTAGCAAGTCAGTTGCATTTTGCGGTCTTAGACTAATAGGGAAACAGTTTGTCCTGCAAACTCCATTAAAAATAAAAAAAAAAAACCCACAAACTTTCTTGCTTATCACCAGAATGAGACATATTCAATTATCACTGCTCCCTGCAGCTGCCTGATATACTGCTCTTCTGCTTTTAAATTGAGAATAGAGGAACAAAGAATACCAGCTTCCTACTCTTTTGCAGATTTCCACTGAAGACCTTGGAGAGAAAGCTTTTGCAAGCAGGAACGCAGAAAATTATCAGCTTCAACCTACCTACAACAGTAATTTGCCGAAACATACAATTTCTCAGACTTAAGAGCTTGGATTGAAAAATAATCTACCAGACAACCTAGATAAACACAGAAAGTGTGATTCTTTTAAAAAACACATATGCATTTGACATTCAGTGGGTGTGGGGTGGTATGCAAAATTGTAAAGAGTGTGGTGAAACCCCAAGCCATCTCTGACATTCCAGTTCAAATAAAGTTTTAAACCCACAAATTTACTATTCTGAGATAATTTTAGTTGTCCATCTTTAAAATTCAGAGTATTCATGCCTGATTTTAAGATGTAACTACCATAGAAAGCTTAGTACTCACTTGAAAAGAAACTGAGTATGTGTAAGCAATTTTGACTTCTCCATTAGCCTTATTACTTATATCCATAGGTACTCCTGAGCAATCAGGGTTGTCTGGATGAGTATGCTTGTAACTGTGGGAATTAAAAACACAGAATGAAAGCTGCTTCACTGACAACACTCTTAAGAAAGAATTCATTCATCTTACAAATGCATCAGTTTCATCCAGGATTCTTCCCTTAAATATAAACATTGTTCTTAATGCCTCATAAATTTCAGAACTCATAAGGAATGTATCATAATCACAGGACTTTGATACTTGAACTTTTTAAACAAAAGTTGTCTCTTCTAAAAAGAAAACTATGGAGAACACAGTCTTTAAAGCAGAGCACCAAAAATTAAAGAAGTCTGAGTACTGCTGAGAACCTCCAAAGCACTCAAAAAGTTACAACAGAATTACTAACTTCTATCAGAAAAATATACTTTCATCATGATGCTGGACCAATAATGCAACAAACTCAGTTACAAGAATACAAAAGAAAGACAAGAGGCTAAGAAATAATAAAACAGACATCAGTTGTGCAAAAGCCACATAGGCACCAGAACAACAGATGAGTCTATTTGTGAAATCATTCCATTCAAATCCTGATTGCTGAAGAGATCAAACATTGCACTCCGATTACTCCTGCATCAGGCAACAGTGGCCTATTCCATCACAAGACAATATGTTCCCCAGCAGGGAAATGAGGATTGCTTCACTGAACACACACCACTTCCAGGTTTTATTTTATCTTTTTTAGGCCCAAACAGGAAAGAGTGCACAAATATCTATCCAATTCAGAACAAAATTATGTTAGACTGTCCTACATTACACTACACCAATCGACAGGTCACATATCAGAAAACATTTCTGACTAGCAACAGGTCTCCAAATCAAAGCAAGTATCTTGCGATGCACCACTGTTTGATGACAAGTTAATTCTGAGTACTAACCTTTTTGGTTCAAGTTTAGCAGCAACTAGTCTTGCTCCCAGAGCTTCATTCTCCACAACATGGTAATATATTATTATGTCAACGTGGTTGAAGATATAAAAAGTATCTTTCTCATGAAATTCTGACTGCAATGTTAAAAGATGATGTTAAACATTAAAAAAGAGAAAGACATCTAAAAGCCTTAGACAGAAGCTTACATAACAGAATTTTAGACCGCACACAGTTTTTTTCTCCAGAAGTTCTACAAGATGAATGCAGGATTCTAGGAACACAAAGATAGTAAAGGCTTTGCATTAAAGCCTTGCATTAAAAAGACAAACTAGAAAAGTTCATGCTAAGAACTGTCTTACTACAGTTGAAAAGTAGAAAAACGTATTTAAATATAAAATGTATTTATATTTATTAAAATATTTCGGTAACTGAAGATGTCCCATTTTACTTAATTGAAGTAGAAAACTGAATAGATAACGACATGACAATTTTCATATCAGAAGCATTTCACAAATATCAGCTATTTTAAAACAACATGTATATTTTTCGTAGATTAAATAGAACCTTCCAAGACAGAATCACCTTGACATTTGAAACCAAAGATGCACAGGGATGAATTGTAAGCAGCAGACAAGAATGCTGAATACAAATCTCAGGTGAAGGGGAACATCAGCTTGGAACTTAGTCAATTAAAGCGGTTCTTAAATCACAAGCATTATGTCTACTTGAAGTCCAGTTAGTACTTCTTCAGGGTTCTATCCCCACCCCTTTCTACAAAGCACCCTAATTATAAAAATAGTTATATAAACAAAGTGTTCTTCCACAGTCCTTCAGTTACTCCTTCAAAGGTTAGTTTCCTTTTATTAAAAACAAGTATTTAAACAAGATTAGAAGAATATTGCTGGATTACGTATTTGATCATAAATGCATCCATTCATATGGAACCTCTGAAACCAATTCATTATGAAGGCAAGGAAACAAAATTAGAAACCGCAGAAACTGTCATCTTTGGTAAAATCCATTAAGTAAAACCAACCATTTTGATAAAACCAAAACCCTATTCCAGGTTCTCAGCAACCTCTCCATGGAAGAGGTCTGCAGTAATCTAAAGACATCCTGGACTTTCTATTCCCTTATTATCTCCATAATGCTCACAGTGCATTTACTGGACCTCCACCAGTTAATCCAATAGATCTCTCTCTCTCAAAGGAGAAGCTTTGTTCACTCAGAAATCTTATATTCTGCCTTTTTCCATTAGGCCACACAGTTTTAGGGGAAGCAATCCTTCAAGAAGTATTAATTTCCATGCAGAGGTACAAACATGCCTATGCAAACCTGCTTCCATGAAAAGACTTCTATCACACAAAAACGTGAAGTCCAAGCCTTCAAATGTGTAAGCTTCTTAGGCAATAAAGGATGATGTTTTTCTTCTCCTTCACCCTTGACATGTACTAAATGCTATGCACGTTCATCTCTCCTATTTTTTAGAGCCTTTCTCTATTAGGCAACAGAAGAGACAAAGTTCTTAGGCTTAGATGAGACTTACAAACTGTGGTACTTGCAGAGATATCAAAACGCTTACCTAGTTTTAGGCAACAAGGGTTCTTAAGATAGTGAGGACTCACCATAGAAACATGACAGAGAAGAAATGCCAGTCTTTAAATTAGTAAAAAGGGGATATTAAAAAAAATAATTGCATAAACATACATTAATAACACAGGCATCTTTTGGACGTCCATCTTCTGTAATATAACAGCCAATAGGAAAACCAGGATTGCAGAACCTCTGGCCATCTTCAACATCATAACACCAGGTCACAGGCATGTTGTCCACAATCCTGTGAATGGCATAGTGACATTTCACCAACTTTCAAAATACACAGTGTAATGGAAACAAACCAGGTTAATATTAATCTAACTTTGCTACATTCATTATTGGAATATTAACTACAAGAATAATACTTATTTCAGATCTTAACCCATGCAACTGCACTGACTGCCAATCCAATTTCCAAATGAGATATAAGCATGTAGCTTTTCAACTGAAACGTTATCTTTTTTAGAAAAAAAAAAAATTTAAAATCAATCTATTTCTTCAGAAGGTGGCTTGGAAATAGGTGACCACCAAAACATTCTATTCATGGACTGGTTTCTGAAGTCCCCTTACAAATATAGCCCAATACATAAAACTCTCCCACTCCAAAGTCATAACAATTTAACATTTCATTATTTTGTCTTTAAAAATCGCCAAAATCATCCACTAAACCAGCTAAAATGAACTTGATAATTTCAAGTTTAAGAGAAAACACAAAATAAAAAAAATTGCCTACACACATCTATTATTAATTCTCCTGCTTCCTCATTGCTCTTCCATTGCAAAATATGTTTTTCATGGCACTCTTTAACCTTTTATTTTGCATTAAACTTAAAGTGCGAGTTTAATTTTTTTTTCTTTTGCTATTTAAGTGAATTCATGACCATTAACCTCAGTTGTAGTTCCCCGAGAGTATGGAATATTTTAACTAGATGGTTTACATGAGCAAAAAGTTGTAAGCCACCACACATTTGGGAAATTAATCACTTTCAAACCTCCCTCCATTGTCTACCTGCTGCTTTTGTATTACTGCCTCACAAGACTTATATTCATATTACCTAAAAGTCCTGAGCTCAGTAGGTTTATAGTTCAGTTTCAATGAAAAATTTGTGGAGGAACCCCACACCCCCATAAGGAGTTGCAGAAAACTTATATATAAGACAGTAAGATAAAAACAGTATCCAACATGCTACAAACACTACAAATGTCAAAACCAAAAATATACTTTTAAACATAGAGAAAGATAGCAAACATGGTGACCTGTCCCTTTGTAAAAGGAACTACTAAAAAAAACCAAAACCAAACCCAACCTGTTTGTTTATGTTATGAACTGTTTTAACTAGCTGAAAGATACATCCCAAAAGAAAGTCATTCAAAGAAGACTTAAAATTCAGTATCTGCCCTTAGGGCAACACTAATTGCTTCAAGGCACGTTTTTAAAGTCTGTTTAATAAACTTCATATATGAAGACATGAGACAACTGCCACTTTTTGTGCATCACTAGACCAAAAAACAAAAAGGGCATCCCACTGGAAGTTAACAACCCATATTTTTTGTAAAACTTATCAAGATACTGAATATCTTCTACAATTAAATGTCTCATCATTAAACCTCTAGGCTATTAATGTTAACAGATACCTGATAATACTTCATTAGGTACTTTTAAATACCTAATTAAACACAGGAATTATGACTTCAGACAACAAAAACAAAGCATTATTTAATCTGTTGCATATTGTAACAGCCTCTTAAAGTAGCACTATTTTTTAAGGCACATCAACAGATGGGGGTAAAAAAAAGAGTGGTACGTGCTGCCTTTGTTCACACAACATAGAGATCTGCATCATCCCTACCATTAGCTACCAGGCAGAAATAAGTAGCAATGTTTGTGGCTCATATTGACACAATGGAATAGGTCAAGACGTGTGCTCCCAAAACAGTTTCCAGGTTCTCAGGAGACTCCAAAGACTATCAAAGTCACAAGCAGCAGCACCACCAACCAAATCCCACTCGCTTCACCATGCTACTATGGGGTACAATTAAGTTGCTAATTAGGAGCTATTCCAGACGCAGATTCATTACAGTTGGACCATATTTGGAATTCTACCTCCATAATATATGCTAGAAATACCTCTTGCTTTTGTTAGTATTTTAATTTCCAAATCAAAACCAGGTAAAGCATTAACCTATTGCAAATGAGTATGGTTGGGGTAAAGGCTTTCCCTTGCATCTTCTGCAGCAAAGGCATCCTAAGCTGCCTTCAAGCAGCAATGCTGGAACAAATTGGTAGTTTAAGAAGCAAATCATTTTTCACAGTTAATCTTCAAATTTAAAATAACTTGAAGAGATTATACATGTGGGGCAAATGCGCTATACAACAGTGTCCTTATATGTCTCTCAAGAACATCTGGTGATGAACATTGTCAACCAAGATATCAGTATAGCTGTTGAGTTCAATTCAGTATGTCAATTCCTAATCTTATTAAGTGGCTTTTAAAACCTTAAAAAGTACTTTGCACCATCTGTGTTCCCCAGGAATTTTATGATAAATTGAAGCTGGATAATAAACCTCTATTAAATCCTCACTTACGCTACCTTGCTGATCCCTGTACAACATACCCCTGTACCATACTCCTGGACCATGCATCATTCATCACAAAATCCAGCCGCTTCCACTGTGTGAAGCTGTGGCTGAGGAGAACTATCATTACCATACAAACATAAACAAGGATTCTTCATGCCACTGGTTCTAAAGTTTTAGGGCAGCGGGCCTAGCAAAAAAATAAATAGTAGAAGTGCTATTAGAAGAACTAAGAATATGAGAAGTACCCTAAATTTAAAGGGAAGTTTTCACACTGAAAAACAGAACTACATCTTACTAAAATCTGAACAGTTCTATCAAGTTAGCTGTACAGGCTAAAAAATATACTTAAATACACCAAGTATATTTGTAAAACAATTTAATCTAGGGCGGGGGGGGACAGTTTAAAGTACTTTTCTGTGTGATCAGTTTTACACAGTTCTGTTTCGGTTTCTGTCAGCTTAAGTTTTGGGCTTTCCTAAAAAAACATTAATTTCTTTCAATGAGTGACAGAATCATAGCCTCGGGAAACTAATTTTCATTTATACAACAAAACATACGCAAACTTTTAAAGCTGAAGCTTTATGCCAGACTAACATGCAACAGTGAAATTCAAAGTAGTGTAAATATTATAAATATATGCAGTATTTAATAGGAATATAACCAAATCCAGCATGTTCGAAGCTCTACTTATTTCAGCATTAGGCATATACACTTTGAATCCCTGCAAAAGTAGCTGTACCTTTCAGGTGTTTTTTTTATTTCTTGCTGGTTTACCTACATGAACATATGGCTATTGCGTGTGAACTCTTTCTGACCTAATCTATCAACTTCCAACTACACTAATTTTCAAGAGAATCCCAGAAAGATTTACATCACTGAGCCATCATTTATCCCTAAAAAGGGATATCCCATATTGGTTCCCAAGAGCAGTAGAAAATGCATTTATTGCATTTCTAGCAGAGGTGGCTGTTTCAGAACTGAAGAAATGGAATGAGACATTGCAGAAAAACATTTAATGACAGTGGCAACATGCAACATTTCACCTGCATTTTTACTAATATATCCAGAAAGTTTTAATCTAATTAGATGAAGACCAAGACATTTGTTTCCAAGAAGCAGGTAGCACATTACTTGGAATCATATGGGCAACATCAGTTAATTATGCTCACGTATTACTTGCAAAGACATGCCACAGGAACTCTGACAACTTTGTGCCCAGGCTTCATGGGTGCCCTTGCACCCAAAGTCTGCTGTTAGCACAGCATACCAACATACAAAGCACTATACAAACATTGACAGCATGGCTGGGTATTTCCAATGTCAAGACAGAGCCTGCTGATAAACATTTCCCAGCTCTTGGACGTGGGTGCAGAGCATGGCTACATCCTAACTGAAAATCAGCATGAGATTCAGCATACACATTCAGCCTTGCCCCACCCTTAATGCTTATCAGAAGAGGACCTCAATGTCCAAGCAGAAACAGAGCCCCAGCATGCTCCAAGACAACTCAGATGGTCACAGAGAAACTCGGGGAATAGGAAAGGACCAAGTGTTTATGCATTCCTCAAACTGATTCCATTAATTAATTTTCACTGGCCACCTTTCACTTCCATATCCTACAAGAGAAACAAACTTAGCATAAAACTCAGAACTGTCAATCATATCTCCTAGACACAACATTTGTAGAGGAGTGCAAAGGCTCTTGAGGAAAACAAAGATGACACAGCAACAGAATGAAGGTCCCTTAAAACTCTTCTCAAGCTAGGGCAGGATTAACTTCTACATTTACAGGTGCAAAGAAATAGCAGGATTTTACAGTAAGCACAGAGGCAGCACAAAAACCACACAAAGCTCTGTGTTTGGAAACAGAGTCATTTCCATTATACCTGGTGCTTATCCTTCAAGTAAAGGAAATTCTTATGATGCCAACAAATAATGTAACATCTTTCACAAGAACAGAAGGGGAATAGATTCCGTGCAAATACCTAGCGTTCAATCTGTATTAACTTGCAAATACAAAATGATAAACTAAATTAAGTTATCACCAACATACTAGACTAACCAATCTATGAATTATGATATCAACTTACCAATGATGTTGATAATTCAGTAGCATACTTTTTTTCAAAAAGTCTAATTTCTGTTTATCTTCTGTCTTTGTGGTATCATATGTTTTTGTACAAACAGATTTACATGTCTCCTTCTTGTTGAATGTGAACTAAGAGAAATGAAAGACACATGAGCAAACCTGAACTTTGTGTCATTTCAGTATTTAACAAGTTTTCCCTATGCATTTATAATTGCCTATAATAAAAACACCTAACAAATTACTAAGACTATGTATATTAACCCTCCAAAGGAGGTTTTTATATTGGTGTGCGCTCTGAAACCCTCCTGTGATCACTGTAGGAGCCCTACGCTAAGAGCTCCTTGTTACTGATTAAAAACCATTTTCTGCAGTGATTCACCAGACAAGTCATTTGACCTCACAGCAGCAACGCCGTCCCAGGCAGATTCAACTGACAACTTTTTCTCCTACTACATGTAGGAGAGAAGGTGACAGCTTCAGTCACCAGAAAAGACAAGCTGGCTAACACCATTTCTAATTCTTGCATTTTACACCTGCGGTATTTTCAGATCTGGTTCCAAGAAATGAGAGCACTCAATTTCCTCTAACAAGGGGACAGCTGAGGAGCAAGAATCAGGTTTTGGCAGGCTCCAAAGAGAGAAGACAACCTCCACAGCATTTCAGGCTACAGCTTCAAGATGCAAAGTGCATAGTTATAATTAGGTTAAATTGACAGATTTCCATTATGTGGAATTTCAGATTTCGAAGCTCTTTGAGATAAAGCTCTTGTGAAGAGGATCTTCAGGATTCTGATCTCCTTTCACTTCATCTGAACATATGCATTACAAAACACCCCTCGTCAGAGAACAAACCCTGTAAGGAGACGGTTCTATCCTCTCTCCAAACAATACTTGGCCAAGGTTTTCAGAGGGACGCTTCTTTCCTTCCGCTTGACAAAAATCAAACCTGAATTAGAGAAAAGGTACGAAAGTTAATAAAATATTCTCAGCTGCAAATATCAGACCTCAAACAGTGCTCCTAAATCAACACCTTCATCAAAAGAAGCTATACAGCTTTCCTTCTAGACAACAGTTTCTTCCTTGAACTGCAAAGCAAAGTCTGAAAATCACAGTCCCATTTTGAAAACAAAACCAAACCAACAACAAAATCTCTTCATCAGCTATTTCAGAACTCAGTTTATATTAAACATGGTAGCATAAAAGTTTCCTTAAGATATTAGAAGTTTCCTATTCATGATAGGACAAGGGGTAATGGCTTTAAACTGAAAGAGGGTGGACTTAGGTTAGATGTAAGGAAGTTCTTTACTGTGAGGGTGGCAAGGTTCTTTACTGTGAGGGTGGTGAGGCACTGGAACAGGCTGCCCAGAGAAGCTGTGGATGCCCCATCCCTGGAAGTGTTTGAGGCCAGGTTGGATGGGGCTTTGAGCAACCTGGTCTAGTGGAAGGCGTCCCTGCTCGTGGCAGGGGGGTTGGAACAAGATGATCTTTAAGGTCCCTTCCAACCCAAACCATTCTATGGTTCTATGATTCTATTTGTACAGGGATTTTAGCCAAGAATTAATAGAGTTTCATGACAGCTCTGACAGAAAAGCATGCAGGCCAGATTCTTGGAGGCGGGGGGGAGGCATAATAAAAGCAAAAATATACATACACACACATACAGACAGCTCCTTTACAACAAGCACTATTAAAATAAACAGTTTACTGCAGTTTTATTCACCAACACATTTAATAGCACATCCTCCAAGTTTTTCCAGCCTAATTTCAAGTACATCACATCTGTCTTCATTAAAGTGTAGACATGACTAGTGCTTAACCTCTTCAATATTAACAGTCAAAATATTCTTTGAAGCAACAACTTTACATAGTTGTACCAGGCACTGATAGATTTTGTGCACTTCTATGATGTGTACCAAGAAAACATTTAACACCTCATTAAGATAATTGATGGGAAGTTCACACCTCATTACCACTTCAACTCATCTGGCTATAGGCTACTAAAGACAGCAGTTAATACTTTGATCTATAAAATGACAACTAATGCAGAAGAGTAAGTATTTCTTTATATATACGCACACACAGACACATTTTAACCATAAGTTACTCTAAAGCAGTGATTCGACCTACATGACGGCGTAGGAATGCATGCACTACTTCTGAAGTATGAGCAAAGACAACTGAGAACAAGGAAGCAACCTATGCATCCATCTGCTCATTGAAAATTCTATATTTGTAAACTTATGTTAGCAAAATAAATAGACATTCCTCACTGGCAAACTGCTGTAGCAAGATGTAGGTAATATTTTAAGATAAATTAAATTAATCTTTTTGGAAGAACCGACAACTAAAATGACATAAACAGTTTAATATACTTACGCAGTATATTCGTACGGAAGGACAGACTCTACAGAGTCAAGCCTGTTCACAAACAGCTCGATTCCAGACTGAAAAAGTGGAGATAATCAGCAGTTATATTAAAGCACTTCTTCAATTCTGACAGATACATAAATAGATTTGTGTGAGTAAGGTAAAGAAAGCTGAAAATGTAAGATTTACATAATTATACATCTTGAAATGTAGACTCTTCTGTAATGAGCTGTATCTGCTGAGAGCATAAGCAAAACGCTATCTAGCCATCACAAAAACAGTGACCACATGACAAAACCACTTTAAGGCTAAAAATAACCATTCAAACTACAAGACAGCAAGAAATCATGCACAAGAATAATACGGTTCTCACAGTTGCCAGTGTTTTAGTTTAATGTACCAAATTAGAGCCATATTAGTCATCACCACAACTTTTGTGTAATAAAAGTCTTAAAAGAACATGAATAAAAGTACAGATGGATCAGTACTTCTCCCTATGATTAAGCTGCTCCACAATTTTGTCTATGTAGCAACTGACAACTGAACTATGAGGATTTAAACAATGTATCCAGACTGATACACTATTTTAAGTTTGAACAGAAGCACTTTCCAAAGAGAAGGCAAGGATATCCACATTTACCTTCATATAAAAGTTTATCAATATCTCTAGCAACTCTTGAGTAAGAACCTGAAATTCAGTCTGCTGTGGTTTCAGACTAGTTTGGTCTATACACATTAATTACAGATGGGGTAGCCTGCTGTTAGGGAGAGGTTTCTCGCTCTTCCCTCTTAGTCTCAAAATCCCTTCCCTTTTTCTAGTCCCGCAGTCCCAACACATTTCAACTGTTTACCTTATGCTGTTTTTGGCAGTTATCTACTTGCACAGTAAACCAATTCAACCGGCTGAAACAGCAAAAGACTTACCCTTAAAAATTTTTAAAGAGCAGTTTTTAGCAGCATAGCAAGTTGAACTGTCTTACTGTGCAATCAGACAAGGGCTGGAGACAGCAAAAGGAAGGTGAGTACTTTCAGGAACAAGACTTCCCTCTTTCAACAGCAAGCTATCTATTTTCTCACCATGAACGAAGAGGAGAGCTTTTCCTCCCTATGAAAATTCACTCAAGTTTAGCCAAACCAAGAAATTCTGGAGGGGGGAAGAGGGGAGAAGATGGAATTGTTCACGCATATCTGTAGCTCAGATACTTCAGTCAGGTACTGTGTTTTACTGATATACTGTAGTTGTCCACGTGCAAGTAAGGATGCAGTTCCGTGCGAGGCAGGCAGCTGCGAGCTGCTAGGCTGACTCACTAAGTGAAGACACGTTACTGCTTCTCTTTTCTCTGCCTGAAGCCATGCAGACCTGCTGCTTACCTCTGGGTAGTGCACGCTTGTCATAATTCTGTAAGCCGCTTCAACTCACTAACACAGCAAAAAAAATAGTCTGGCAAAAAGTTGGATAGTTTCATGCCATGTTAATAAGATCAAAAAAGGATTTAACAAGTAACATAGCTGGGACAATGCAGAGGACAGGAACACGTTGCCCAGAGGAAGCCAGGAGTGAAATCTCTTGCTTCCAGCAGCAAGGAATTAGACTGCCTCCGCTGGTCACAGAACCACGGCCTAAGATTAGCTGTTTTTCATTGGCAGAGGAGATTTACTGGAATGGTCCAATTTTCCATAAGAAGTATATGCGTTACTGCAGATCAGCAAATCTGATAAACAGTTTCCCATACAACAGCAAGCCCCCCTTTGGAGCCATCAGTATTTTTATAATCCAAGTAAGGATTCCTAATGTTCAGGCAAGAGTTACTATTTAAGTTTGCACAGATCACATTCCATTTCCAATGATATTCCAACCAGAAATAGGAAAAGTAGCCAAACTGAGTTTGGCCAAGCAGATTAGCAGACAGCTTGGAGGAAGGGGGAAAGTCAGGACTCTCATCATCCTTGTGCTGCTAGCTACATGCCCCACTAACAACATTGCATCCCATCTCATCTCACCAATAGAGGACAGGAGATCCACAAAGATTATAACAGACAAACAGGAGCATTTAGAGATCTGGTCTGTGGATCTAAATCCTCAAAGCAGAGGAAAAGTCAATATTATTACTGACATCATAATCAATATTGACAATTTTAAGAAATCCAGAGAACACGTGAAAAAACACGTGTCCAGGGAAGCTTAGTTTTACCCACTCACATAAATATTAGGATATACCAATCATCTGATCACATATTGTCTCTCCTCACCAAGGATGAGACTACATACAGTTGCAGACTACACGGAGAGAATTAGATGTGAAGAGTAATTTAGACCTCTCCATATGCCTGTGTCTCAATTACTATGTAAGTTGGCTGGCATGAGGGAGAGGAATGAGAGAGGTGGCTAACTTCAGAAAGAGATTTTTGCAGTAATACACCTGTTGGGGTTATCCTGAAATGTTCAGCTAGCCACTAGTGGTAGATTTACATTACCTAAGCACCTCACTTCACAATTACAAAATGATAAATTCTCAGGCTAAGATGACAAACATTTTGTACATATTATATGAGGAAAAAAAATACAGAGGCATCCGAAAAAGATCACCCCATAAGCATCTCAGGTTGGTTACAAAAGATAGTAGGCAACCTGGTTTACTTGACTCAAAAAAAAAAAAAAAAAAAAAAAAAAAAGAAAAAGAAAAAAAAATTCTGCCACAACCCTAGCTTAAAACAGGAATAATTTAAACATAGCCATGTTTTTCAGGGATGCTGTGAAAAACTACAAACTGCAGCCTGATAGTCTTAGCTGGTATTTGAAGAAGAAAAATTCCTTAAGAGGGTGGTGCAGCACTGTAACAGGCCGCCCAGGGAGGTGATGGATGCTCTATGCTTGGACGTTTTCAAGGCTTGCTTAAACAAAAGTAGAGCTGAGCTGATCTAGTGTTGGCAACAGTTGTGCTACAAGCATGAGGTTGGACTATGTGACCTCCTGAGGTCACTTCCAAACACCATTTCTGTGTTCCTACAAAAGAATGCCCACATTCTGTTTTACTACTACAACAGAAGCAGCACTGAAACAAGAGTGAAAAAATCCACAGCTATGTGTGAGGTGCAATATTTGGCTGGTCTGAACGGAACAATACACTGAAAGAAGTGAAGGGACATTTACAGCAACTACGCCTTCATTACACATTTGGCTTACTACCTGCTCTACTGATTAATGACAGCAAACGGATAAAGTCAGCACAAGGTATTTACCAAAAGCATACAGTTTAAATAGGCTCGTATTTTGAAGAATCATGGACCAGTGTTTTATGTAATACAGATTAGACTGAGAGACCAGAAAGCAGGAGACAGGCACTTTCAACAGCAGTAAGACCACGGATCATAAAAGCAATTGGTCTTGAGCTTTCTCGTTCAAGTCTTAAAGCACGGTCTGGTGTAACTTCCACCACAGCAGCAGGAACCAACTCCTAAAGCTCACCCAAAGCAGCAAGGACTATTTTAAGCACCGACCCCCTACCAGCCAACATCCTTACAAGTAATTTGTCTACGCGAGCTTTGCCCGTCACTTACGTAGGCATGAAAATGAGTTTAAGCTTCGCTTGAGACTCCGGGGCCTGGAGGCCCCTACACTTCAGATCCTCGCAGCCAGGCACCCCACCGAGGAAAGCCTCGCCCCACGCTCGTTGGTTTCGTACCTGCCGGCGGCCATCAGCTGCTCGCTCCTCCCGAGGGCCACGCACACCCCCAAAACGACCTGTCACTGCCGTTCGTACTTTCTGCACCTCTCCACCAAGTACGTAAAAAGGCCCAAAGAGATGAGGCGGCCGGGGCTTCCCACCCGAGCACCGTGACCGTACCCACAGCTCTCGCCCGCTCTCTCCTCCCGCCGCCGGCGGACACCCTACCGCTGCCGATCCCGCAAAAAAAAAAAAGAGAAAAAAAAAAAAAGAAAAAAAACCCCAACCAAGCTCCCCAACCCCCCCCAGTGAAACCCAGCCAAACCCCACAGCAGAAGGCTAAAAGCCAGGCCGCGCAGCAAACCGGGCCCTCAGGGGCGCGGGCGGCGCCGAGGCCTCGTCGTTCCCCCCCC
>NW_010973062.1:2165169-2200029 GCF_000737465.1 Haliaeetus leucocephalus | reverse complement strand
GCCGGGGGATTGGGGGGGGGGGGAACCCGCGGCCCGCCCACGGCGGGGGGAACGTCCACGGGGGCCTCCGCGGCCCTGTGGGACCCCCCACACGCCCCCCGGCCTGGGGGGGGGCGTGCCAGTCAGGCCTGGCCCCGCTCTCGGTTAGGCCCAGTTCTCGGTCAGGCCCTGCTGGCTTCGCGGCCCTTCAGCGGGCCTTGCTCTTTTAAAAACTGTTATTTTTAAAAAAATTCTCAAGGGTTTCGCTCTGGACAGCTCTCACGGTTTATCAAACTGAACTTGGGGTGAGACTTACCGCCGGCTGAGTGGCGCCAGGGGGCGGGGGGAGACAGACAGACAGATGAGGGCCGTGGTGGGCATCCGTTACAGAACAACCCCAATCCGCGTTCCCGCCGTGTCGCTGATGGCTGCCGTCATGTGGCACGAGCTACCGAAAAAGAAAATCCCCACCAAAAAAACCCCAACCCCTAAAAAAGTCTGTTGGTTTGATAACGTAGGAGAGGATGTTGCTCAGATTCTCGTTTTACCTTTCCCTACTTCCTAGGATTTTCCATCAGTTTGGGTCTGTGCAGCTCCAGAAACCCTAAACTACAGCCTCTAATGAAAACCCGTATTTCTAAATGTTGCAGCGTCTCCACTAATTCCCTTGATTCTCACAACGCCTTTGATTTCCTTTATTTATTACAGGGTTCGGGAGATAGACCTGTTGCTCACCCAATCCTACCTATACAAGAGGACTTCAGGCAGCTAAGGTATTGCTAGTAAAGTCGGTGAGGAATGAGCGGGGCTGTCCAAAGGGATGTCCCGTCTGTATCCCGCAAGGCGATGATGTGCCGGTGCCTGAGGAAGCAATAAAGGAGATACCCAGCTACAGCAGCCAGCCTGTCTGTGGCAGCGTGGAGCTCTGGGTGTGTTCATTCACACAGCATCTGACCAGATACAGGGTTGAGCACTTGAGCGCCTAGGCCACGTAATGTAGTCCTTAGGTAAGATTATTTTAATGTATTTTTATACCTTTTCTACGTTACATAAGCCATTCTTAGTTTTAGATAAATATATGTTAATTTATATACATCAGATATTTTTGAACTCTCTCTATATTTAAAGTTGTTCATCTACCATTCTCATTCCTAGGTCTAATTCCTACTTGTCTCATCCTGTAGATATCCTAAGAGCACAATTACAAGATCAAGCCCTGTGACAAGCGCAGCTGGAGAAGAAATCCCAGTTCCCTCTTTTTATTTAAAATTACTCGTGGTTAGGGTAATCAGGTTGTAAATGACCCAAGTTCAGTTTCTCTTCTGCCACAAGGGAGTTCAGACGTATCTCCCATTTCCCAGGTTAATATGCCAAGCAAATTACTTTTGTGGGCCTAATTCTATTCCTTCACATGAGAGAATATTTAAAAGCCTTTGCCCATTTAATCCTCATCTTCCTTGAGAATGCTCCAAAAGCTGCACGGTGAGTAGGAGTTGCGGTGTCCTCTGTGATCTGTTTAAATCCCTCGTCTTGCTCTGCCTTCGTGACTACAAAACCTGCTGACTCGGTGCGATTTTAAGGGGTGCACTGCCAGTTGGTCCAAACAGCATTGCAGTGGATGTGATGCCATATGCTCCTCTCTGCTCTACAGAGGTGATGTGGAAAAACAGTTTGCAGGCTGTGTTATTAATTCAATATTGCAACGCTTTCAGAGCAGCCATAACCATGGGTTATAGTCCCAGGAACGGCCATGGTCCTTGAGATCCAATTTCAGCCTGGGCAAAACCCATCTTCTCTAATTTAAAGAGAACTTCAGTGGGAATTTGCTTGATAATTTCTCATCTTAAATTCCCTCCCTCTGGGTTTTACAGCCATAGGTTACAATTCAGGGGGTGTGGTTTTAGTACCAGAAGAACAAGTATCGCAAGTTTTATCATGAGAAATTCCAAGGTTATGCAAGACTGTGAAATAAAACACAGGAAAAATTACTGTTTCAGAGATTAATGAACGAACAGAAGCTAAAGCAAAAAAACAGCCTGGGGTTTTTCCTCAGAAATTCTTGTGATAAGAAAATATAAAGCTAAGAATATAGAGTGGTCAGAAACTGCTGGGAAAATAAGTGTCGTTCCTTGAAAAATGTTACGGCTCTTTTTGTTAATCAGAAACCGTTGTGAATAACTTTTGCTATTATTGTGGTGGTTCTCACCTTTTGCTGCTTAAGTCTGAGTTGCGAGGGGTGCCTCCTTCTTTGGGGGATTCACAGCTCTCGTAATTTAGTTCTTCATTTCAGAAACAAACTCTTAGAAGCCCCTTGTATCCTACACCTCAGTGGCTAGTGCCTTCTCCCAGCATATTCCTGAGGGCACTGAAACCCGTTTTTCTCACTATAGCGCTTTAGCAGCCAAGCTGTGGGGATGTTCCACTTGCTGTGAAATAAATACTCCTTGCTGTGGAGGGTGTGAGCACACAGTTAAGATTCCCCCCCTACGGGCTTTATAGCCACAGCTTACAGTTCAGTGGGTGTGATTGTAGTACCAGAAAAGCAGAATAATACTCTGTTGCATAATGTTTAGGGTGCTAACTGGATACAGCTAACATCCACTTTACTGCTATTAGTCATTTCCACATTATTTTTTTTTAAATGTTTAATATAAACTATATGTTTGCAGCCTGGAACCCGAATCTCCCTTCTTGCTGATGAGTTCCCCTAATAACTAAAATACAGAGTTTTGTGAATGAGCGTGTTCTTTTTCTCTCCTGAGACAACTGGCACTAGTAACTTAATGACAAATTTTGTATTTGGGGGAAATCCCCTGCTAAGTAGCCCCTAGACTGGTAGTTTGGTCATTTTTCTAGGTAGGGAGAAGTACGGGTGAGGACCTCATAGGGTGGAGGGGGAAGTTGAATTAAAGTCCCAGATGGCTGTACTAACAACGAATGCTGGTAACAATTTCCCCCCCAGCAGGTGTATCAAGCATGTCTGAGAACTTATTGCAGATGAAACAGGTACATTATGGTTTCCGAAGACTGATGCTACTTTGGCCTTTGGAGATTTGAGCAATGCAGTCCTGCTAAGCATAAGGTGCTTCTGCGAGTGATCGGAAGACAACCTTTAGGGAGCTTTGAGCCTGAAAATGGACGGGGCTGCGTCCCTCCTCACTGGGATGACAGCAGAGCAGGGTTACAGGAAGGCTATGGCTTGGTGCCTGAAGTGGAAGTCAAGCACATCAAGTGCCCTAGTCCTTTTGTGGATCCAAAGCTTCCTTGGCAGTAGCAACGTATCATTGACCACGTTACCTGTGGGAGTGGAGGCATGGCATGAGCACCCCCCAGCCCACACAGATGGACGGCAGCACTGTCTGTGAGGCACTGGGGCAGAGATCCTGCTGATTTCCCTCCCTCTTTCCCAAGGCACAGTCCTCTCTGGTGGGTAGATGTTGACCTCCTGCAGCTCAGGACCATTGCAGCAGCCGTGCTGCAATCTGTGAATACTCTGTGGGGCTTGGTGATGTGTAAGCTATACTTCTCCTTTGGGTCAAAGTAGAGCCACAGCATTCCAGGATAAGCATATCCTCTTGAACAGCAGCCAGTTCACTACCTAAGTAAACAGTGCACCGTTCGGACTAGTCACACAGCGTGCAGAAACTCATCTAGTTGTGCCATTGCTGTCTTTGGTGTTACGACTTGCAAGTCTGTTTGGTTTTGCGGCTTTTTTTTTTTTTTTTTTTTAATCTATGGTCAGGCATTAGATCCAGTACTTCCTGTGACTTTATGACCAGCTTCAAATTAATACTTAACACAAATCCTTTCAGGCTTTTGGTATACTATAGAGGCCTATGTCCTTTTTCCTGCTGTTTCATATAGTGCTAGAAATGTGCAATCAGTCTGATACCTGACTTGTCAAATTAAAAAGAGAAAAGACTGACTGAATAAAATAGGCGAAGAAGAGCTCTGTCAGGTAAAAAACCACTACTGAATTACATCTAAAAAGAAAACGCCGAGACAAGTATACAGCCATCACTGTATATTTAAGGCTAAATTCAGCTCGGCTGACTCCTTTGCCTAGGCAATGGGGCAGAGCTTTGAGAAAAATGAGTGTGCCAGGAGGGATGCTGCGATGTCTTGCAGCAAACACAGACCAGACTTCTCCAGGAGGGAGAGGGGGCACGCGTGGCATGTCAGCTAGTGCAGCCTGAGCACTAACAGCCTCAGGAGCAGCTGCATTTACAACTCTCTTCAGCAGTTGCTATAGGTAAGTTTTCTCTGAGGTCTCTGGTGAATTTTAAACCAGCACAAAAGAATGTGTGGGAAGATTGCTGCCTGCCTGGCCCACTTCTCCCATGTTTGGAGCGGGTCTGGTTCAGGCTGCACCTATTAGTTTGTTCAGGTCTCAGTGTGTGAGAATATAATTGCTGTTCACATTAGTACCAATTATAGGGATTGGGAAAAACAAACCTTTATACAGGAATATATTTGTGGATAAAGCAAAGGGGAATGCTTGCTTTTTATAGCTCTATGAGCCCCAAATCAGTTGAGTTGCTTACCTGTTCAGCAGTGAGTATGGTCAGTAATTAATAGTTTCACTGTAAGCTTAAATAACCAAGCTTATCCAAGTTTCCAAGCTTAAATATCACTCTGGGTGATTACTGTTTTCTATCAACTGGGAAAAGAAGAATCTGTGGGGTTTTTTTCCTTCAAGAAGAGACTGTTCAGGATCTTTGACAAGAGTTGAACTAGATTTGGGGGGAAAAAAAGAAGAAAAATTTTGTGAAATAATTATAGCAAAATGATTCTAGTCTGTGTGGGAACACACACGCACACACAGACACCATCTGGTTATTAGCATTTAATCTGTGGTCACATTTCTCAAGTATTCTGTCCTCACCCTGTATCCTGTGGCATGACGTATTAACTCATGCAATCAGCCACATCCATTGACAAAGATATTTACCCAAGTCCAGTTCCTGGTGGTGAATTTTGCACTGTTGTAAAGCAAATCACGTTTATGATTATGGGAAGCCTTCTGGAACAACGTGGTAAAGGCTGCAGAGCTGATTTGGGATGCAGCTGCTGGAAATCTAGACAAGAACTATGAAGGTATTACAGCAGTTAAATCCTTTTGAGACTCCTACTTTTCCACTAATTTCAATTGGGAATTGTGTGCCAAATTAGGAGCTGAGCGTTCATGTACTTTAAGTTTGCACTGTGCTTCTTAGGTCTTAATTTCAGTCCTTGAATTTTGTAAATACTATGATGGGTATTTTTTGGCTCATAGAAACAGTATTTGTCATAACAATTTCCCCCCACTGATACTGCAGGAATTGGTCTACCAGATGTCTGGCACTGCCTGGTATTCAAGTCTCTAACGAGGACTATAGAGTGCTCCATAAGAAGCACTGTTTAGAAAGGGAGTTTCTTAATAATCTCTTCAGTTCCTGGAATTTTATGCCCTGAAGTATGAGATAGGTTATCTGTCGTAACTTTTAATCCTGCTTTATCAGTGTGATCTAATTGCAACCATGACTGTTCCTCTTAAAGGCTTAAGCCTTTTTAGATTTCAAAATATTTTTCATCTCAGTTATGACATAGTGTATCTTTGCTTGACAAATAAATTATGAATTATGTAAGAAAAATCTCTTTATTTGTTTCAAATCTGGAGCTTTTAAGTTTCATCCCCTACTCCCAGTATTGAAGAAAGGGGTAGATGGCAGACCCCAGTTTCCCTACCCTGCATCACCACACTTCTCTCATGACTAGTCCTTATGCTAACCTGTCTGAGGGAAAAATCTCAGCCCCGGTGTCAATCAAGCTCTGAGGAATATTCCTATCGAAATAAAAAAATCCCAAGCGGGTGAAAAGGTGTCCTCTAATACACAGGATTTTCAAATAGCAGAGAAAGCAGGAATGGGGCAAAGCGATGCTGGAGGTATAGTGTCCCTACTCCTTGGGACCTAACTTGTGCTGAAATAGATCCACAGGAGCCACCAGCTAAAATGATGTATAAGTTTTCCTAAATTACGCCGAGCATCAGGCTGGTACCCTTTTCAGTTGCTACAGAAACAGCTACAAGTCACCCTTGTCCTGGCAGGCAGTTGCGGTGGACACAGCCCTATGGGACTCTTGTACCCGGTGAGGCAGGTGGGACCGCGGTCATCCTCCCCGGGATGTCACCGGTGGGAAAGGTGGCCCGAGGAAGGCGTCCAGCGGACCACGCTTCAGCTGAGCATCCGACGTTTGGAGCACTTACCGGGGCTCATCCCCCTGCTAGCAAACGCTGGTCTACAAGGCCGATTCCTGCCTCTTGCGCAGGGGTCAGAGCAAGCGGTGCCTGGCAGGAGACGGGCGAAAAGATCGCGAAGGAAGCAGCTATCAGCTGGTGTCTTGTGCTGGGAGGCGGCGGGTGAGTAACCTTGCTCCATTTTATGGTAGTGCTTCACCTGCAAGTGCCCGCTGTGAGTGAAATTGCCTGGGCTGGTGCTGTCCTTTATCAATTTTGCTCTCAGCAGGCTCCGCAGGTGAAGCATTTCATTGCAGGAGTTGGACTCTGCTCTCTCCTTGACAGCCTGAAAGGTAAAGTGGGGAAAGGAAAGACGGTAATAAATGGCTGGAGAAAAGGAAAAGCAGGACAGAGAGTGGTGAGAAGCAGGATGTTTGTTAAATGCAATGCTAATTCAGTGCACCCAGCCCTCTAATTCTGAGGGAATTTGACACTGAAAAGAGCTTTACTTAGCTCTTTTACGCTTTACACTAAGAAGTAAAAGAACCTTACAATTAAAAGTGAAAAATTATGGTGAATAACATTATGTTTAAAATACTACGTAAGATGATGTGGGTAAAACTAAAAGATAATTTTCTTGATCTTTAGCCTAACGGAGAATTATAGTGGCTGTTTCTGGGAGAAATCCAGGCAAAAAATCCTTTTTTCCTGTTTTTCTGAAGTCTGCATTTCAGATTTATATGCCTTGGTTTTGTGGGGTGGTTATGTTTTGCTTTTTTTTCTTTGTTGCCCTTTCTTAAGACGACCTGCATGTGACTTTCAGTGTTGCTGGGTGCCTGATGACACTTCCCTTGACCTCAGAGAAATTCAGCATCCAGGATGAGAACCGTGCAAAATCAATAACCGCATCTGAAACTCTGACTGCCTGTTACTGGGGAAAGAAGGCCGTTGATACAAGGACGGGGATGTCGACGCAGCTCTGAAGTTCACAGACCCATCTCTTTTCAGCCAGTTACATCCTCAGGCTAACAGGGATTGGGGGACAGCACAGAGCCAAAGAATTTGAGCTGGTTCCCGGCTCCTAGGGGAATTGCTTGCATGGAGACTAGGAGGCTGATTGCAGAGCTGCAAGCATCCTGCTTCAGCCGTGGCGAGCTGATACCTTGAACCAGGTCCCTGTGTGCAGCAGGGGACATGGGGAAGTGCTGCCTATGCCTCCTGTAGGATACATCCCACAGCAGCAGAAACTCTGTCCTAGATATGTGTTTGGCAGGCGACTGCACCGTGTAGCCCGTCCCTGAAGTTTTGGGGAGAAAGAGCAGCTTTTTGTTTCAGTGATGTGAGGTGTACGCAGCTGTACCTGGTGGCTTGTGGTTTGCTGCTGGTTAACGTGGGAAAACTAGTTGAGAGGCTGCTGCTAGGTGGAAAAGATCAGAAATCAGCAGAGCTCTTGAGTTTCAGGAGAGGAGGGAGCGAAAGTGATGGACTAATGAACTTAAACCAGAAGACTTCACCCCGCCCGAAGAATTGGTAAATGCAGTCTTGTGGAAAGGAATTTTAATGGGAAAGGGAGCCCGGGAGAACTGTCAGTTCCTCAGAGAGGCACCGGAGATGCGATGAAAAACCTCCCTGATGCAGGAGGCTCGTAGCTAGAATGGGGAGAGGCCAGCGTGGCCACCAAGGAAGATGACCTGACAGTCAAAAAGGTGGTGTAAAAGGTGGCTGGCAGGCAGGAAATACAAGGAAACCTTCCCGCTCTGTCCCATATGACACTCTCATTGGCAAACTAGAGACGTGTGGTCTTCATTAAACTACTGTAAAGTGGGGTAAAAAGGAGGCAAGGGATCAGGCAAGCGTGTGGAAGACAGAAGAGGAAGAAAGGTGTGGAGAGGGAGGGTGGCACAAAATGGGGTAACTTTTTTTTCCTCCAAGAATAACAAAAAAAGTCGGAAATCAAAAACCAACACAATATTACACATCTAGTGTTGTAGTTTCACACTAATGCCTTTGTCTTCGTAGCAATGGTGCGTGACTGTAAATAGAACCTGATTTGCCAGATCAGTAAATACAAACCTGCCCTATGCTGACAAAAATATTAAGATCTGTTGCATGAAGCTATTTGTTTTCTCAAATGAAGGGGAAAATCAAGGAAACCCCCTGCAGCTCCTCCCATAATGAAGTTTCCTTTTATATTCTAGAGGGTGGGGTCTCTTAAGTACCCAAATTTGAAAGATTAAAAAAATCAAGAGGCGCATTTTTCTAATGGGTAGACTACAAGAGGTCGTTTTGCTAGCTCCCACCCACAAACTGGTTTAATAATATTATTTGCCCTCATTTGCAATTAAACTTCTTTCTTAGGTGCCCCCGTTGCCCTTTGCAAAGTGACTTGTTAGGAGTGCTTGGACAATTCAGGGGAAGGAGTGCACCAGGAACGGGGGGGTCCTCCTGTTGATTTTTATATAGATCTCCGCTGAGATCTTTTTTAAAGCATTACTTCACATGCTTTAAAAATTGTTGTCAGTATGTCCCATTCAGTAACAGGATTAGTCTAAAACTTAATTAAATTAACCTAAACAGGTTAGTCTAAAACTTAATTAAATTAACAGTCAATGGGATTAGGATGTCGAAAGTTGATGGAAAACATCAGCTAGGAGAATTATTTTCTCTGTTATTCTGTGTTATAAATTCATTGTAAACTAGAGGAATGCTGGAAATTTCAAATTACATTCTGATTTATGTCTTTCATATCTCACCAAAGTTAATAAGATTATGTAGATTACAGATAAACACAAAATTGCTTGTTCAATTTATGACTGGTGGGAGAAAGGCTGATCAGATGGGAAAAAATCCATGCATGTTATTTACATTGGAGAGAGACAGAAATGCTTGGGAAGTTCTGGTGAAAAGATGATGGCTCTCTCAGTGACCTTTTCTCTCTGGAAATTACAGTACATTCCCTGGGAGGATCACTTGCCATGCTATACGTGATCACTGTGCAGACAGGCAGGAGCAGAAAATAGAGGCTGTAGTGAAAAGAATCTCACCTGATGTGTGAGTTTGCTAACAAGGCAAATCTCAGTATACTTATAATGAAAATCATCTATAAACACTCCTATGTGGCAGGTAGGTGCATGGCTCAGATACAGGTGTTTGTTTACCGTACTTGGATTTGGATGAGCAGGAATACAGTGCAGTGCTGCTGAGAAAATGGAAAGGTAACACAACCCAAAATCTGCCAGAGGCAAGATTTTTGCAAGTCAACTTTTTTTTTTTTTTTTCTGTTTAGGGAGTCTGCTAAATAGTATGACTTTTTAATATGCAGAACACTTGTAGTCCTAAATTAAAATAATAGAAAATTTAAGTGTGGAAAGGGTAATTACTATTCTGACATTACACGGTGCTGAGGCTGTATTCACAGATGCTCACACTGGGTGCACTGGCTGGTACATTTTATGTGGATGTTGGACAACGCTGTTTCAGCATGTATGAGTTTCTATACTGTTCCTCCTTCATACAAATGAGTGAGTGCAGGGTGATAGTCTGGCAGGTTGGGAACGCATATGACGGTGCAGTCTATGGATTTGCATGGACCGTAGAGCCTCTTCATGCTGTATTTGTGTTTGGAGCACATTGTATGCTCCAGGAGTTTTGCAAGCCAAAAAAAAAAAAAAAAAAAGAGCAATCTGTGGTGGCTTGGTCTGCCAAGAATGGTGAATCTGGAAGCAATTACAATCAACAGCTGAGTCTGCTAGTACATCAGCACCTCTGGTGCAGTGGGAAAGGCTTCATAAAGGGCATAATTATATTTGTGTGAGCTGGCTGAATGGAAAATACATGCAGCTGAATATGCAAGCCATGCATTCATTGCTCTGAGTTGGGTGACATGTTTGGATTGCAGCAAGTTATGTGTCTACTTGTGTATGTAGTGTTGCATTGATTGTTTGCAACTTCTCTGAAATTTCATCCGTGCTAGTGAAGTAGGCCAGTACCTACATTGATAACTTTTCCATAAAGAAACGAGATCATAGAATCACAGAAATGTTGGTTGGATGGACCCTGGACATCATCCCACTCAAAGCAGGACTACCACCAATGTCATACCATTAGATCAGCTGTACCTTTATCCAGCCAAGTTGTGAAAAGCCTCCAAGGAAGGACCTGCTGCCACCTCTCTGGAGCACCTGGTGGAGGTTTTCCTAATGGGCAGCCTGAACCTCCCCATCTGCCGTGTGTGGCCATTGCCCCTTGTTACGTCCTCTGGCACCTCCAAGGAGAGTTTGGTTGGCTCTGTCATCTTTGTACCTGCTCTTCAGGCAGCCGCAGGCTGCTGTTCCATCACCCTTTTGGCTCTTCTTCACTGGGCAAAACAAACCCAGCTCCCTCCACCTCTCTCACGCTGCATCTGCACTCCAGACCCTGGACTGTGGTGGCAGCCCTTGGCCAGACCTGTCCGTTTTTTTCCAGATCCTCCTTGAAGCAGGGGTCCCAAAAGAGGATGCTGTACTCCACCGGCAGACCTACCAGTGCCGTGCAGATGTCCGGATCAATCTGCTGGCCACCCTCCTCCCAACACCGCTGAACAAGCAATTTGCAGTTATTTGCAGTGAGATTATACCATGGTCTCATATTCCTCTTGTCACCCACCATAGCCCCCAGGTAGTTTTCAGCAGAGCTGTTACTTCCCAGCTTGGGGTTATTCTGTCCCAGCCGCAGAACTTTTCACGTCTCCTCATTGAACTTCATGGGATTTCTGCCGGTGCAGTCCTTAGGTTTTCAAGGTCTATTTATTGATTGATGCTCTACCATTAGGCTTGTTAGCCACTCCCTTAGTTTAGTAGCATCCACAGATTTGTATAAGGATGATACATTTATGGATTTGCATTCTGCCTCCTCATTCAGGTCTTTGATGAGAATAAGGAAAGATATTGGCACTAGAAGCAACCCCTGGGGCATTCTGCTTGTTACTACCTACCAAATGGGCATCAAACATTGATCACTGCCCTTTGAGCCCCTGTGGTCCAAGCAATTTTCAATCACCTGACAGTAAAACAGACATCGGACCATGCAACAGACATTCGGCCCAGACTTCTGCAGCTCCCAAACGCAGGTGTCATGCAACGGTCTGCCACTCACTCAAGGCTCCTTATCGTTTCAACTTGCTTTCCGATACATGGGACAAGATGCAGAAAGAGGCTGATGTTGCTGCTGTGGTAGGTAAGGGAACGTGGTTCTTGGGCTTGCTCTTGTAATTTTTCACATTTTTCGCAGTATGCTGGCGACACAGTTACATAGTTCCAGGAACTACAACTCTCAGTTGCTCACAGCCCAGTAGTCTCTCAGCCCCTACCTCTGGGACACAATGTGCCTTGACCTTCCAGGGACACTGAAAATCTCTCTTCTTCTTGACTTTCTTGATTTCCCACACCTGCCTTTGTTTTTCTTAAGCTTCACATACCCATCTTCATTCATTTCTCTTCTATCCAGATGTTTTTTCCGGAGCGGTGCCCACTAGCGTGGAGCATTAGTGCTGGAGGTCCCAGGCAAGAGCAGCTCCCGTGGGTGGGGAATTGCCTGCAGGAGGTCATGGCCATGGCCCACTGCCCTCTCTCCTGCTCTTTGCTCCCTCACCGAGCCAAATAACGAAGCATTTGTTCCTGACAAGCAGATGGGGATGAATTGGCAAGGAGCCCGGAATCCTTATAACTTAATCTCTGTCTACTCAGCTGTAAGTAAAGGGAGTTTTGTCTCAAAAGAACATGATTCCTTTGGCTTCACCACCATATATTTGCTCACTGACATCTTTTTTTCTCACACTGTTATCCCAAGAGAAGAAACGGAGAGTTAGATTTCCAGCTACCAAGAAAAATTATCCATGGGCAAGGGAGGATGGATGAGAGGCCATTCGCTAAAAGGCGGATTACTTCTGATGAGGATACTGTGCCACTTACAAGCTTTTATCTCTCTATAAATGCTGTGCTGCCTCAAGTATTGTAATAGAAGGAATTCAAGGCATAGGGAAGTGTGGTTTTCCATTTACTCCAAGGAAATCGTGCTGAGACAGATGAGCTGGGGAATTCCTGTAGAGAGATTACAAAGTCTCATGGTCGGCTGCTCCAATGAGGAGTTTTGGAGACTATCTAGAATTTTTACTGCATTGGAAAGCCTATTTTATTAGGAATGGACAAAAAATGAAATCAGTAATAAGCTGACAAGTGACATCATGTTTCAATGCGCAAGAGGTCACAGCCATCCTCTTTTACCTAGAATATGCCAACAAACCTTTAAACATCCATAACTTTTTTCTTTGTCAAAGTGCAAATGCGCATTTAATTTTTCTCCCTCGACCATCTTTTTCAGTTCTTACAGAACTGGGAGAAGGGATGGACGCATATAACTCCTGCAGAGGCTAGAGCTGGGCTGTAGCCTAAAATCCATACAGGGACACGAGGTGTCTTCCCTCTTCTCCACTTGCCTGCTATTTTGAATAAATTGCTGAGTGAAGGGTTAAGTGTTGGCTGGCAGTGAGTGGTTGGCAGGTGTGGAGGTACTACTACCTGGCATCAAGCCGAGGCTGAAGTCAAGAACACAGACTATGAACATATCAGCTGTTCCCGATATGTCCTGAAAGTTTCCCAGCCCCCAGCATAGGCAATACTTTCCATTTTACCTCCCTGCTAACATTAAATCCTCTCTGGCTGGGACTGGGGAGCTCCCAATGGACCCATCCTGGGTAAAGAGCGAGAACAGCTCCTGTGAAAGGAGCCAGGCTTTGAACTCCTGAGTTTTAGCCGTGTCGGCCGCACCAAGAGCCTGGTTTATCCGAACATCCAGACAGGAGCGATATCATCTGGTCAGGAGTCGGCGCAGGGATGGAGGGGAGGACTGCGTGGGGCACAGCAGATTGACAGGAGCACGGGAGGACCTGGCTCCGTTCCTGGGGCTGCATGCTTTTCCTGCATGCGTGGTGGCAACCTGTAATGTAAATTATTCCGCCCCAGGGCTGAGAGCAGAGGGCACCTGACGTGGCACTGGCAAAGCGAAGGATCTTGTGCAGAAAACCAGTGCTGCAGGTAGGCAGGCAGCGAAGACCTGGCCACAGAGGGCACCCACCATCTCTTGCTAGTGCTAGTCGGGGCTATATTTAGACTAGTTAATGAGTAAAAGATTTATGAGAAAATAGCTGCTACTTCTGTGCGCACACTGATGCTGTTGGTGGTACTTCAGAGGCCAAGAAGCTGTGCCTAAGGCTACCCCAAAAACACCCGGTGAGCGTGGATGCCCCGAGCGCTGCGCCGTGCCCGTTTCCAATCCTGTGCCGCTCTCCGTGGCCCCGGCAGAACGTCCCCCCGTTTCAACCACGGCGGTGCCCGCTCTGAGCAAGAGCAGCGGTGCGTGTCCGCCCCGTGCCACCGAACAAAAGGCTGCCAACCCGCTCCAGACCTTGGGCCGGGCTCCCCGAGGATGGCTGCTGAACTCTCCCCCGCTGCCTGTTGATAAGATTTGGTGGTTTGCAATTCCCCTTTCCAATTACCGACCCCGGTTCCCGCGCCGGCTGGGCCTGGCGTGAGCCGCTGGCTCAGCAGCGACGCGGGGGCTGTGGGATTTGGGGAAGGACGAGAAGGGAGAAGCGGTGGGGCAGAGCAGGGACATGCATCAGTCCCTGGGAGGGCATCACATCGCAGCCGCCTTCTGCTGAAGTCCTTGGAGGTGCCTGCGGGGCTGAGGACGGTCGTCGTCCAGATGAGCCACGTGGAAATGGCCCTTACATGACTTATGTGTAGGAAAAATCTTTTTTTTTAAGTGTTAGGCCAGGGACTCAGCGGGTACCCGGGCGAGGGATGTTGTGGCATGTCCGTCACTGGAGGGCAGGGGAGAGAAATATTTTTCTGAAATGGCTTCTGTATAACTGACTGTTTTGGGGCATGGAAATGGGAAGGGTGAGCCCTGCTACCCTTTTTTTCTTTGGCTGCATTGCTGTATTGCTAAAAGAAGCTTGGGGGGATTGTCCATACAAATCTAAAGATACAACAGTTAAATACTAACACCACTATTCTAGGTGTTGCAGGCTTGATGCTTTCCCTTATCATAGGTACATTCCCACCTCTATAACATCCACATAAAGTTATTTGAAGCTCCAAAACTGGCCTCCTGTGACTCTCAACAAGCAGTGATCCCGCACTCATCGGCCGGCTGCAGGCTCACTTCGCGGTGGCAGCGGCACGAGGCAGGGTGTCCAGTAGGGTGTCTGCTGGAAATCCCAGCTGGCATAAGGCTGGTGCCCTCCTCTTCCCTTCTCCAGATGCAGGCAGAGCACCGCCAAGTGCCAGGCATCCCTATGGCACCTTTTGTACCCGAGACTGCTTTGCAAGTAGGACAAATTATGGCGGAGCTTGTGCGGCCAGAGTTGCTCGCGAGGGATGGATGAGCAACCTGAGGACTGCGGAGGGCAAAAGTGGGGAGCTGGCATCTTCATTTCCCCCCTTCCCTAAATTCCCTCTTCCTGGGAGCTGGGCTCCTAACCCAGGCTGGGACTGAGGTTTTATTGGTGTGAGACTGGAATCCAGCTCAGACTGCCACTGCAGGGACTGCGCTCCGCAATTAGCTCAGAAAAGAGGTCTCTGGAGGGACAAAGGTTTTCTCACTATAAGAAAGAGCTCTCTATTAAAGTGTCAGCTCAAAAGCAAATCTTTTCTGAGTTGAGAACAAAGAGGCTGCTGGCTGGGTTACGATTTTTAATATTTTGAAGAGCTCCTTTTCTGAAAATACTTTTTTTTTTTTTTTTAAATAAAAACATCAGAATGAATGTGAGCAAATTGTGAAGATCCAGTCTTGGCCTTGAAAGGAAAGAGGTAACAAGCATGGCTCGGCAACTATCCTAAAACCCCTGTGGCAAGCAATAATCTTGCAAAAGCCAGTGCAAGCTATGTTTTCAATTTATAAATTAAATGTATTTAAAATTTATGAACTTTGACTGCATGAGTAACTACTTCATTAGACTTTAAGGCTGCATGTTTCCTTGGCTTTTTTCACGGTAAAGTAAAACACATTTCTAATAAACATGGAAAGAGATTCCAAGCTAGAATCACTACTTTTATGTAAAGGACCCTCCAGACTCATTAAAAAAGTTTACCACCTAAATAAAGCAAGCACATTGTAATTCTTGAACTCATAAAGTTGGTAATATATACAGAATATTAGCCTACTCTTACATGTACACCGCTTGGTATCAATGAACGACATACAGTAAGGGGTTTACTACAAGGAAATTAGCATATAAAACTATGTTTTGGTAAGTCTTAGACCAAAACACAAACTTGAGGAACAAGAGAATGCAAGTCAGGCGCTGCTCTGATTTGCTGAAGAAGCATGGCTAATTATATGCAGATCCTGAGGAAAGGGCTCTCTGGTCCTTTGACACTGAAACTTTAGCTGTAACTGAAACTGCCCCATTTCTCCTAGTTTATATCAACTATTTAGACCCCTTTGACAGCCAGCAGTGGGGACGTGGGTGGAGGCACGGTGGTGCCCACACCGTGCGTTGGCCCACAAAATGAGGCTGTGGCTGAAAGAGTTGGCACCGTGCACATCCCCTTCCCCGAGCGGCACCGGTGGATCCCCCGCTAAAGTACAGCGTCCTCTTTTGGGACCCCTGCTTCAAGGGGGATCTGCAAAAACCAAACAGGTCTGGCCGAGGACTGCCACCATGGTCTGGCACCTGGAGCGCAGGTGCGGTGCGAGAGTGGAGGGAGCTGGGCTTGTTTCACCCAGTGAAGAGGAGCCCAAAGGGTGATGGAACAGCTGCCTGAAGAGCAGGTACAAAGATGACAGAGCCAAACTCTTCTCGGTGGTGCCAGAGGACGTAACAAGGGGCAACAGCCACATACAGCAGATGGGAGGTTCAGACCGGCCATTAGGAAAATCCTCCACCAGGTGCTCCAGGGAGGTGGTGGTGGCTCCTTCCTTGGAGGCTTTTTATGACTTGGCTGGATAAAGGCTGACTTAATGGTATGACATTGGTGGTAGTGCTGCCTCGATGGGAGATCAGACTAGGTGACCTCCAGCAGTCCCATGCAACCAACATTTCTCTGATTCTGTGGTCTTTTTCCCTGGAGCAAGGGAGAAGCATGTCCCAAGTCAGCTCACCCGATCAGAGAGCGAGAGGGCAGCTCTGCCAGATCCTGGCTCCTGAGAGCTGGTCCCAGCCCAGCTCTTACTCGTAAGTGTGCATTAGGCAATTCTGGGGTTCAAAACCAATTTTGCAAGTCAGCCTTAGCTAGCCAGTGTCTTAAACCCACCAGTGTCTGACTTTCACATGGTTGTGCCTTGTAGTAGTCACGGCTGAAGGTACTTGTGCATCGCTAGGTAGTGTACTAGCTGTAACCCCTCCAATCTCATTGTGGAGTACGCCATAGGAGACTCCAAATGAGGCTGAAAGCCGCACCTTCAATTTCAAACCTTCAACCCTTCCTCACAAATCCTTCGAGTTTTCTCTCTGACTGTAGGAGTAGCCAATACAAGTTGTCTTCTGACGACAAAACCTTGTTTTGCAACAGCCCGAACTAAGTTGGAGCCCAATGATGGAGCTCTTTGATAAGAGTAAACCTTCCGTTTAGTGGGCAGAAGTTTTCCACACACTGTACTCAATCACCAAACCCATCTCTGAGAAACAACTTGAAAATTCCTTGAGTTTACCACCTTTGCCTTCCTTTCCCAGTCCTTTCGTCCCTTTTCTGCTCCCTACCTCCCTGCTCCATCTAACACTGCTTCGTCCTGACACCCATTGGACTCCCAGAGCCTCTCACTGCCCACCTCACAGCTGACAATCCTTAGGGCTAAAAAAGCTCACGGGCTGCCCTTTGCACAGCTTACGTACACCACACGGCCCTCGAGTGAGGCACAAGAACCTGGAGTTCTTGTCCATTTACCACGCGCAGAGGTACTGGAGGACCCAACTCAACCATCAGGTCTATCAGGCCGCTCCAATGCAGCAGTACAACGCTCTCAAAGGATGCCGGCAGAGCCAAATGCTTCGCTGGCTTGACCACAGGGTGTCTTCACTAGGATGAAACAAAAATAGGACTGTCATGGGCATGACCACTTACATGCCGCTGCATGGCATGGCACAGGCGAGGCTGAGGTCCATCTCCCCAGCCCAGTGCAGTAGAACGTCCCTTCTGGGCAAGCCTGAGGGAGCTGCAAGAGTCTCTGGTCTTCAGAACTGATCTTCCAGCAAGATGTTACCTTATTTTCAAGTCCTCATCAATTTTTACTCTGCTTTAGCAAAGCTGCCTGTCAGAGAACAGTCTCCACTTTGGTCTTTATGTGGAGCCTTGGATGTATAATTTGCATTCGGTTCTTCTCCTGCCTTGGAATTAGTCACATGAGAATCACAGGATTAGCTTTTTCGGGTGAAAACTCTCCTCTGCAGAAGCCCTTTCCCGGCTGTCCTCAGAAAACTGTCCCCAACCTTTCCACGGTCTCAAAGCTGACACAACCAGTCCTCTCCCTACCTTGCAGCTCCTTTCCTTTTTGGCCACAGGAGTGCTCAAAACAGCACCGGAAATCTCACTTTACACTTTCTTGCATGACAGCAAGCAACAGAAACCACCCAAAAGAGCATTTTTTCCTGAGCCAACTCTTGTACGTTTGCAAAAAGGACAGGGTTGCTGAGCAAACAAACCTGCTCCATCTCTGATTTTTTTGATACTAAGTCCATATGGGCCACTGAGCTGGTCCCCACGCCCTGGAGCTTTTGTTTGTGGATATCGCATGTTCCTTTAAAAAAAAAAAACAAAAACCAAACCAAAACCCAACCCCAAATCAAAAACCCCAATGAGTTTACTAAGTGAAACAAGCAGGTAAGGTAGTGCTGCATATGGTGCTAGTAAAATTGTAATAGTGAAAGTTGGCGAGAGCCAAGCAGCCTTTGTATTAATTCTCTGGAGCTTCAGGTAGAGCCTAATGTAATTACTTGCTCTACTTTGTAGCGTTTTAAGAGAAATGTGTGTGTTTTAAAAAGTTATATTTCCAAATAAAATGGTCAGGTCTGGAGCAGACAAAGTGCCTGATTCTGGTCCCTCTGAAGTCAATAGCAAAACTCCTGTTGACTTAAATCAGAGCAGGATTATGTCCCAAATCTAAGAAATAACAGCAAACAGAGCTGTGCTCTTTTTAAATTCACTGTCCAGGCTACCAGACTGTAACTTTTCCCCACTTTTTTTCTCCACTTGAAACTCCAGGAGGTTTGTCTTTCCTCAGCTCTGCTGGCTGGGTCTCAATATTAGAGTTGAAATTTTTTTCTCACACGAAGACACCTGCTTTACAGACATCTCAGTGTAGGTGGGTGAATCCAGAGAACCTGAATTTCACCCACACAAACACAATGGCTTCATTCAAGAAACATTTGTGTCATACTTTTATATTTCAAAATATCCACAGTCTGTCAAAATGGCATAAATTTAATTTTTCTGGGTAGATTCAAAAGCCCTAAATACCGAGGCCATTTACATCACTGCAAGTAGAAGAATTTAAAGTGTTTGGGGGATTTCTGGGAGGAACTTTTGTTTCTTTCTGATGGTTTATTCTTGCGATCGATTAAGGCATTAACTAAGATAAACTTCCCTGTTTTAGGTAAGTCTGTGATCCTTAAAACCTGCCTCTGATTAATTGAATTCTGTCAATCAACGTTGTTTGCTAACTCTTATCAAAAGTTAGGCAAAGCTAGAATAGATCTTACTTGCAGCCCTTTCCCAGTGTGCCATTGATAATATTAGTAAAGCCAGACCATTTGGTCACCAAATTAAAAAAGAATATGGATCCATTGCTTTTATTTCTTGGATTTGGTATGTAATCTGTAAAGGCAGTACTCATGGGAACCATCTTTTTCTTTGGATGTCCAAAATCATCTTACTATACATTTTTTCTCTAACTAGCTTGTCATTTCAAATTTTCTCAAAAGTACCTGCTTCCTGGGTATGTGTAGGTCTTCCAGATTTTTCATTCAATTCCTGAATAACCAAAATGAGGATCTGGGCCGTCTTCTCATCTCTGCCTTGCTTCGATCTCAGCACATTGGTTGTCAACAGAGCAGTCAGAAGTGACACAAAGCTGAAATGCCTCGAGATCCTTGTTCTGCCTAAACGTTGGCTTAAGAACTAGTCCCCAGACCTCCCTCTATATGCTACGGCCACCTGGTGCTGGATGGAGCCTTTTATCAGTTTGCAGTTTGCCTTCTCCTATGGTTCCTAAGAGCAATGGCTTTTCCAGCACCTTGGCTGGCCCTGTTATTTCTGTTCAAGTGTTTATGGTCTCTAATCAGCACCTAACTTGCCTGTACTGGAGTTTGTCCCATACCTACAGTGGGTTTTTCATTCAGGCTTCTCCTGGCCTGCTTTCAATCACTGGAGTCACGTGCCTTCAGAGGGAGATGAAAAGCAGATTTTATTAACTGGACATAAACCGCAGTAAAGCTGCTCTGGCTTTTGATAATTTCAGTTCGATGAACCGCAGTGTTTATTATCAAGATTTTTTTATTGATTCTCCACAGCCTCTGCAGGAGATTTCCTTCCAAGGGGAGGAGAGGGCGGTCCAGCGCTTGAGGTGGCATCTGCTCCAGCTGAGACTAGTGGGACCTTCACCTCCCTCGCCTTTATGCTCCCCATCTGCTGAGAAGATCTCCTCAGCGACTTGGGAAAGGTGTCAGCGTTGACTCTGGTCATGAGGTCTGGGCTCTCCCCCACCACAGGGGCCCTAAGGCCAGATGACACCTTTAAAAGTGGTAACGCTCACGGGTGCCCTCCCAAAATGGGGGTCCCGCTGCCCTCAGGGTGGTGTGCTTCCTCCTGTTGGCAACTTTACTCCCTCCTCCTCCTCCTCTCAGCCCCCACACCTGGCCTTGTATAACGAGGACTATCTCCGACAAGAAATTAAACCGGACTATGTACACCAGCGCCTTTTTGTTTACCGGGAAGCAATATTCACTCCCACACCTCCCACCATGACCAAGGAGGTGCCGGGCAGCTGGACGGCTGCAGAAGTCCTTGGGAGTGCCTGTACAAACACAGGTCATTACGATGGGACTGCAAAACTCATGATAACGCTTTGGGGACACGGAAACGCCTGCTGGCCCCCAGGGTTCAAACTGGGAGAACAGGGGACATAAGGGTCCAGAAATTCTCTGTACGGTGGCATCCTCCTGGCCAAGCCCCCTGCGCTGCGGGGTCCTGGACCTCCTCCTCCGTCTCCTCCTGCACACCCTGACAGCTGAGAGAGCGGCTGCAAACCAGGAGCTCGGTGACTACCTGGTCCTGCAGGTGCATTAAACTTCCTCTAGTGAACGCAAGACTCATTTGTAAAATAAAGCAGTTGGGCCTTTGAGGAGTGATAAAAGAAGCCACGCCGGTTTACGAGCTGCAAAGGGGAAGCGTTTGCCTGTCCCAAAAGTGCCCACCACCATCATGGTATCTGCATGCAGCGGCAGCATCGAGGCAAAACAGTGCTGCCGAACATTTGCAGCACGAGAAAAATGCATTTTTTAATGGGAAATTTCATGGGAAGAGCTCCTGAGGGTGACCCCCTCACAGCCCCGCAGCAGCTTGGCTTTCAAGGGAAAAAGCGTTTTGGGTGCCAGCCTCGGCCAGACCACACCGACCTGGCACTGTACACCCATCACCTTCCACCAGCCAAAAATCCCACCCATCCTCCTCGCCATGCGGCATACGTCAGTCTGATACAGGGCTTTAGGTCCAGGTTCTCCCCAAAAAGTGGTGTCACGAGAGTGGTGGCTCGGCAGAGGGTGCCAGCGTGGAAAATGAGAGTGGGTTTTCTTGACGTCGGTGGTGGTTGCTACCAGCATTTCCGCCAACTAAATAAGGGGGTAGCCACTAAAAACAAATCCCGGTCTCAGTTTCACCGCTGAAATCGAGGGTGTTTTGTCTGGTTTCTAAGGGGAGCGATAGCTGCCGGCATCGTCTCTGAATAATTTCACTCTAAGAACAAGGGAAGATGTGTGATAGTCCGAGGTTTGAGATCATGAGAGTTAGCCCAAGGCTTTTTCTCAGTTTTGCTTTGAGGTAAGCCCGTGATTCAGAATGAAACCTGGCTAAAACCATGATGGTTACTTACTTTTGAATTTTATCCTACCCAGAAATGTTTGAGGCATGTAAAAGAGAGCCCTCCATCCCCAAAGAGGCTGAGGCCTGAACCACAGGCACGAGTGAAAGCATCCAATGAAGGACATGGGGGGCAACTCTGGGAGAAAGATAAACGACTGCTTGATTGTAGGTATTTCCCTCAGGCAAGTTTAACACCTCTCTTACTTAAATGTCTTTAATTCGTACGCAATAAGGAGCAAAGATTTTAATGCAAAGATTTTAACGCGAAGTTTTTAATGCAAAGATTTTAACGCAAAGATTTTAAAGCAAAGATTTTGGTGCAGTGGCTCCTGCAAAGCCTGACCGTGGCCGAGACCTCATTTTTACCCTCATCCTTGCTGTTGGGTGGAGGTAAGAAACGTGAAGATGCGTTTGATGGAGGTGCCGGTGTGGGAGACGCTTGGCACTGAAGCTTTCGGGGGGGAAAAAAAAAAAATCAGCTTCCAACAGCTGTGGCAAGGAAGGTTTTGCATAGGATGCTGTGGAAGGTGTCCTTCAAAAGCTGCCTGGAATTTCAGTCCGGTTTAGGGTCCCCGCTGCCGGTGCCGGTGCCCGGTGCCGGTACCTCGTTGAGACGGTGACCTCTAGTGGCACCGGGGAGCCGGTTCCCCTCCATTTCCAGGCATGAACCCCCCAAAAACTGGTGAAGGCAGCTGCCACCCCCCCCCATGAGATAAGAAAAAAACGCGTTTGCGCAAGGTGGACCCCGAGGGCTTGGCTTTTCGCATCCAGGTGTGCAGACGCGAGTTATCTGTAATGTGTGGTAGGTGTTTTGTGCATGTATTTTTCCCTATCTTTCCTATTAAAAAAACTGATTCTTTTAGTAAGTGGTAATTAATGTAGTACTTAATCACTGTTAGGGCGTAATCCCAAGCTGACATCTCTCATGTGCATGGGAAAGTAAGCCTGCTTCCAAGGGATGGTGGGGAGCGGCAGATTTCACCTCTCGGCAGCCTAAAAATAGCAGCTGAGGATTAAAATCTATTTTTGCCGCCTTTCCCTTTTCCTAAATTCTTGCTGTAAATCAGCATTCCTTTGGCATCCCTGACTACAGAGAGAATGTAAGTCGGGGCCCAGCACCCCTGTGCCCCTCCGTGCCCCCTCCCTGCTCTGGATGGGCTCAGAAAGAGAAGGAAAACATCACCTTCTGCTCTTCTACCTGCTTCCTTCGTGCAAGACCAGAGCCTCGAGCAAAACCAAGTCCCTTGGCCATCGTGGGCTGATGGACTCGGCCTCACCAGCCCACCTCCCCTCTGGGCATCTGGGGGTGAGGAGCCAGCCCCGGCGTGCACCAGCCCCATGTACCCCTGTCCCATCAACATGTTCCCCACAGGGCAAGAAAACCTCCTGCCTCCCAGGCCAGCTCCCCATCACCGTGGCAGTCCCTGTGGTCCCAGGTCCAACAGCTGCTGCATGGAGAAGTGCCCGAGCTGGCCTTCACCATGCTCGATCCACACCGAGCACGGCCATGCCGACTTGTCTCAAACCCACAGTTGTTGTGGGATGGCTTTTTTTCCCCCCCTTACAAAAAACTGCTTTTCTTCCCTTAAATGTTTTGGGTTTTTTTTTTCCACTAACTCCCCATCCCTCCTTGCCTACGCAGGGCAAGCTCTGTGACAGGCTTTGTACAAGGCTTTGTAACTGGTGTGCAGCAGATCATCCGGAGATGAGAGCAACCACTTCCTCCCTCCACCACCTCCGTGAATCTGCACCAGGACCTGTTGACAGCTCTACGCCACCCTCAGCCCAAGCCTGGAGAAAAGCCCACCACCAGAAACGCAAAAGTCCCTCGACACTTCTTCCCTGCTGCACGATGCGCACACCAGTGTCACCGCAAGGTGACTTCCCCCCCCCTTCCATAGACACTGGAGCATCTTATAATGGGAACAGCATCACTGTGGCTTTGGTGGGTCCGTGGTCCCTTCTTGCTCCTCCTGAAAGCCCCGGAGATGTTAACGGGCCACCCCTGCTGTGCCAGGGCTTGTGCCCAGCATCGCCCTGCTCAGGGCTGAGTGCCGAGGACCCACAGACACCCCACACCCTCAGGACGGGGCGGGTGGTGGGTCGCCCCTTGGCAATCTCCCTTCCTCCAGTGGGACGTTGCCTCGTGCCGCCCGGCTCCTCGCTGGCGGGCGGCACATCACACCTGGCAGCACCATGTTAGCAAAGGTTTCCTTGGAGGAAATGATCTTTAAGCAAACTTTTAGGTTGGTCTAAGGGTGTAGTTTGCTGCCTCTTGAGCTGGGTGGCTCGGGCGATGGCCATTTAACCGCCCCCCCCACCGCAGACCCTGTCTCTGCTTGCCCTGCAGAGAGCGTGATCTCTCTGCTCAGGGGTATTTTTTTCCACAAAAGCCCACACCTGTGCATTAACTTGAATCTAATTAGCATTTGCTCAATGGACTTTACCCAAGGCCCCCAATGCAGTACCTTTCTTTTACCTCAGACTGGTTTCTGATGAAAAACTGGGTCATCCAAGTGGTGAGTACCTTTTCCCTGTCAAGTTTGTTAAGTTTTACAAGACCTCCTCCCTTCACAAGAGCCCCATGTGATGGTGCACAAGCCCTTGGACCCAGACAGCCGTGGGGAGTCCACCCACAGATATGCTCTACCTCAGAGAGTAGGATGAAGATGTTTGCATCTCAAGAAGAAAACGTGCTTCTAAGCATAACACCACCTTCACCCCAGTCTGCACCCAATTACAAACATTAACCCCATCGTCAACACGCATCGCACCAGAAAAAGCGTTCATGGCTTTTAACTCCCAGACCAGCCATGCAAAACAAATACTGGGAACGACTGCCTGCAAAATAAAAACGATGCAAGCATTGAAATTAAGAATGATTTAGGTGCAGGAGCCTGACTGAGCAGCACGAAGCCAGCAGGCGAACGTCCAGCTGTGTCGGTGGGTCCGGCTTTGCATCTGGCTGCAGGGGGTTTGCCGGGTCACCAGTGCGTGCAGAGCCTGGAAGTGAAACACAGCTCCGGACGGTGACACGGCGGCCGGGGTGGCACAGCCGTGACCGGACCTTTTGTTCCCTGTTACGAGAAAGAGCTGAAGGCAGAAACTGCTTTTTCACAGCGAGAGGCATTCAGTCTGCCAGCCATAGCCAGGCTATTAATTTGTGAACCAAGTGTGGGTGGGGAGATGGTGCGTATCCTTATCTACACCTTCTGAGGAGTGTCAAAGTCTAGCTATTGAAATTACACTGTCTTCATTTCTAGTAAATACTAATTTTACCCTTCTTAGGAGCTGGTATTTAAATCAGATTAGGACGATGACTCTATTGTCTCAGACTACTTGAATGCATTTTTTTTTTAAAACCCCAAACTAATAAGGCCACAGCAAACAGGTCATCTCATGTGAAATTGTGTGTTTAGTAATCAATGGTCAAGGCCAACTGAAATCATCAGATGACTACAGCACTGGAGAGACGGGAAATTACTGGCCTCCCTCAAATTTCCCTCAGCTCTTGAGAAAAAAAACCCTTTGTTTCTTGTGCTTTTAGAAATATTCTTCATTATTCCCATTTTCTATCAGCCAGGCTTTGACTCATTCTGCCACCGACCATTTGCAACCAGAGCAGTCACATCCCCTCCTAAGCAGGGACATTCACACGGTTATAGGGAGCTGGTGATTAAAGACACGTTTAGCAAGAGAGCTAAATTCCTGCTCGCTTGAGCATCGTCAGTGGTAGATGATGCGATACCCACGTGCGCTGTATGTGATGGCACTAAAGAACCAGCAGCACACTGTAATAGCAGTGTAAGGATGGAAACCTGTTCCTGCGTTTGAAAATTACTTCAAAGTAATCGGCATTTTAGACAACTTCAAGGTCAGACTTTGATCGGGGGGTGTGAAGAACAAAAGGCTTCTCTCTGACTGCACGTTTTGAGATTACACATTTTAACAGCTCCGAACTGCATGGGTTGCCGCAGACAATTAATGCTGGCGGAGAGCAAAACCAAACAAAAATAAATAAATAATAATAAAAAAATTATCAGAAACTGGCTTCCAAAACATGCTAAGCCTCATGGTATTCTGTCACAAGCAAAATACTCTCTGAATAACAAATTCATGATTTTAACAGCCTCTAAAAGTTTCCAGCATGACTCACAGGCAAGGTCCTGCTTTAAGATTTCTGGCTCCGAGATGGTAAACCATACAACTGCAATTTGTAAAGAAAGTAAACCAGACTGCCTCATTCCCTGCCTCTGCTCCCAGTCTGAGAGATGCAAATCATCCCTCCGCATCTCATGGCAGAGGTCAAATCTGTGCGGATGCGAGGGTGGCGAGCAGCGGGTAGGTTCGGCAGCAGATGGAGGGGAATTATCCCTCCCTCCGCAAGTCACTGCGTTGGAAGTGCCGGCACTTCCCAATAAGTGCAAAGCCTTCCCAGTAAGAAGGGGCTTGGAACAAGCCATGGCCAGTGCTCTCGCCTGGGGTGTTAAAAGCTGATTTTCTTCTCCTCGCTGCTGAAGTTGGGCAGGGGCATCTGTTGGCCCGGTTAAGCTGTGGCTCGTGGCTTCTTGGGGTGGTGGAATGTGATGCTGAGCAGGCTCTATTTTTATGTGTATGGAGGGGTTTTGTTGTTTCTTGGAAGGGTCTTCCCATACGCTAACATCTGATTCTGCTTTTTCCAAAAAAAGCTTCATTTTGAGGTCAATTTTCTCTACCTGTCATGTACATAGAAAAATCCCCAAAGATGCAAAAGCTTGTACCATTTTTTTTCTAGTTTTTATGGAGTGCTCAGAAGTCTCTCCACTTGCAATTACACTGTCAGACCAAACTCTTCATGATCACAAATCATTCAAAGCATTAAGCATCAAACGTAGCTACATTAGAGCCCAGAGACTCAAGTGTTTTCAATAAGCACTGGCAGCTAAAATGTTGCAGTCTCCATGAATACATCAAAAGTGAGTGAAACCCCAGGAAGCAAAATTTCCTCTATGAAGAAATAATTTGGTAACTATATTCCCAGGTGTGTAAGGAAGGAGACCAACCGCAACTTGGACTCGGGAGACAAAAGTGGAGAAGCAAAGGCATGTAATAAACACATTAAAACAATATTTAGCCAACAAACCCTGAAAATTATGGACATTTAAGGTGGTAAAGTTTAAGATGCATCTGTCTGGACTTACAAGTAAGTCCTAAAAGGTAGAATTTGATGACTGCAAAATAAATCCTTCAATATAATCCAGACGTTTAAAGCATCACCAAAATTCAATCTGATTAAATGTTTGGGGTTTAAGTCAATCTGGTTTAAGCAGCACATTTTCTTTCGTAGACACACATGGAGCTGCAACACGGCAAAGAGAGAAGAAGCAGAAGTTGTGGAGTGTTCGGTGAAGAACACCGGGAAAAGCTTTGCCAGGGAAGGGACCTACAGAGAAATGCAGGGCCAGGACCTGCATGGGGGTTTGGTACCATTTTGTTGGGCAAGGACGCCAAGACCCTCACCAGAATTGCACCATGGGACGGAACAGTGCAAGAACGTCTCCCTTCCCTGCTCCCAGTGATTTCCAACCTTTTTGAGGGTATTACTATCTAATAGCTAATTTTTCTTGCAGCCTTGAACAAAATCTTACTCGCATGACATGGTCCTCTACGGGGAAACCTCAAAGCAAAATGGAGGATTGACCCTGAGATGTTGCCCTCTACTTACCATTCAGCCCCAGAAGTGCCTGGTCTCTATTCCCAGTTTCCCAGCTCCTAGCGAAATCCTCTGGTACGTGGAGATACATGTAGGTGCACGTAAACATACACGCGCCTTTGTGTTTTTAAATGGCAAATTCCCTTATGTTTGCAATATGCACAGATGTCCTACATCCATCCCGTGGGATGCCCCACCGCATCGCTGGGAGAGTTGTTTGGGATGTCGTTTGGGAGCAGTGCGGAGGCCGGGCTGGCATGGCTCGCTGTGGTTACACATCCCCAACACTTTCTATTCTGCAACGGCTTTCGGGTCTGTACAGCTTTGGCCAGACAGGTAAGATCTGGGTTTGGGGCAGGTTTTGCTGAAAGACTGCCTGGTGGTGAGCGCTGCTGGAAAATTCCACCTAAAAATGGCTTGATGATTTCCGAAAGTAAAATTCAAGAGAGACGTTCCCTTTCATACATGAAAAAATAATGCTGTGGTTTTGCAGAGAGGTGCTAGCCTCCCAAGGGAGCCAACCATTACAGAGGGATGTGCTTACGAGGATGCGGCCATCGGCTTTTTGCTCGCCGCATGAAATTCCCACATCCTCTGGCCAAGCCACGTGCCCCCCCCAAACTATCAGCCTAGTAGAAATGTTAGTGTTTGCCCCCAATTCCCCGAGGGTCTCATCCATATGCTGCTGCAGAACACTTGCAAGCCGGACCGGTGGGGTCCCTGGGAGGACCCATGGAAGGAGCGAGATGCTGGCAGCTCCAGGAGGGCAGCCTGCCGTCAGTCGAACATGTATCCCGGCAGGAATGATGTGCACCCACACCTCTGCTTTCCCTTGGTGTCTAGGGAGCGGCTGTGAAGCAACCAGCCCGTGGTGCAATTTGTATCCCCAGAGAGAGGGCGAGCGTCACAGCACAGGGGTCTGTGCTGTGGCCGTGCCGGTGGCCAGCACCGGCGAGCATCCCACCTCTTGGAGGTACCACATCTTCCTTCTCCCCCCTGCTCTCCCGAGCAGCTTAAAAAGAAGAGGCGAGTAACAAAAGCGGCACCAAAAAGCCAGTTGCGTTCCTAGTCTTACAAATTAGGGGATGCCAGCGCTAGTGCTGTCTGTACCAAGTCAGCCCCGGTCCCGTGCACGCACACACCACGTGCAGATCGCCGGCTGCTTTCTCCCCGAGACCGTGCCACGCTCAGCGCTGCGTGGGCACCGCTCCTGCGGGTGAATCACCGTTGTGGTGTGAATGGATTGCTCTCTTTGCTCTGCCCACACCAAGTCTAGGCAGCTGTAGCCGCAAAAGCTAGAGCTCGCTCTGACCACTGCTGCAGTGAGCTGGACCCATCTGCTCCCAAAAGCCATGGGACCCTGCAGGATTTGGGGAGGTGGAAATGTGCAGAGGTGCTGAGCGCTGCAGCCGGTTACAGGCGCGCTTTGAGCAAGGAACAACGATCCGCTCTGAAAAAAAAAAATCAGGTGCCAAGGTCTCCAGCTATTCACTATTCGCCGTGACTTCTCTGAAGTTTCCTTTCCCACAATAAAGCAGAGAGCGCCCCACTTGCTTGCACGCAAGCGCTGGGTAGATAAATCAGGAGAGGATGCTGAGACATTGAGGTGGGTTGAAAACTGGATGAATGACTGGGCCTGGAGGGTGGTGATCAGCAGAGCAAAGCCTAGTTGGAGACCAGTGAGTACTGGTGTACCCCAGGGGTCAATACTGGGCCCAGTCCTGTTTAACATCATCATTAATGATCTGGATGATGGGGCAGAGTGCACCCTCAGCAAGTTTGCTGATGACACCAAACTGGGAGGAGTGGCTGATATGCCAGAGGGTCATGCTGCCAACCAGAGGGACCTCGACAGGCTGGAGAAACAGGCTGGTAGGAACCTCATTAAGTTCAACAAGGAGAACTGCAAAATTCTGCACCTGGAGAGGAACAACCCCAGGCACCAGTACATGCTGGGGGCCACTCAGCTGGAAAGCAGCTTGGCAGAAAAGGACCTGGGGGTCCTGGTGGACACCAAGTTGAACATGAGCCAGCAACATGCCCCCGTGGGAAAGAGGACTAAGGGTATCCTGGGCTGCATTAGACAAAATATTGCCAGCAGGCCAAGGGAGGGGATCCTTCTCTTCTACTCTGCACTGATGAGGCCACACCTGGAGTACTGCATCCAGTTCTGGGCTCCCAAGTACACAAGAGCCATGGATGTACTGGAGTGAGTCCAATGAAGGGCCAGTAAGATGATGAAGGGACTGGAGCAAGTCTCCTATTGGGAAAGGCTGAGAATGCTGGGACTGTTCAGCCTGGAGAAGAGAAGGCTCAGGGGGAATCTCATCAATATACATAAATACCTGCAGGGAAGGTGCAAAGAGGACAGAGCCAGGCTCTTTCCAGTGGTGCCCAGTGACAGGACCGGAGGCGATGGGCACAAACTGAAACATGGGAGGTTCCCTCTGAACATCAGGAAACACTTTGCCACTGTGAAGGTGACCGAGCACCAGCACAGGCTGCCCAGGGAGGTTGTGGATTCTCCATCCTTGGAGATATTCAAAAGCCGTCTGGACACAGTCCCAGGCAACCAGCGCTGGGTGACCCTGCTTGAGCAGGGAGGTTGGACCAGACAACCTCCAGAAGTCCCTTCCAACCTCAACCATTCTGCGTATCTGTGCTGAGCGCCCCAGGGAAATGCTCATGAGGATGCTAATTTTTCCACTTTTCATAGAATTTACGTGGTACGTGTTAAACATGGTCAAAACCCGGTCATAACATGGCCTAAACACTGAATGCGAAGAATAAACAGAAATTAAGAAAAAAAAGACTAACAAGTCACAAAATAAAAAAGTGTCCTGTCAAAAGAAATTATTGCATAGTACCATGGAGATCCAGATTGAATTAAGATGCATTTTTTGCACCTTCTCTATCACGAACACTCATTTCTGTATTTTGTGATCATCTTCTACACCAGTTGCTTTTGTTTGTGTCGTCGCTGCACATTACAAACATGCATGTGCACATATAGCATATGCGGGCCTGGCATAAGAAAAAACAGATAAAAATAGGACCTCAGTTCTCCAAACTTGCCTTATGATTGTGTTTTTTTAACAAGTGTTTAAACATTGTTTTTAACCACAGAAATCAGATACCAAGAAAACTTTCATCTTATTCCTGCAAAATCAAAATGGAGCTTCTAAGTCACAGCGCAGCGTGGGAACAAGTGCCTTTCATACTCGCTGGAGGAAATTATTTCATAATGTGAATTTCACTGGTGTTTCTCCTACCAAGTTGCCCAGACCCACACGACTAAGAGTCCCCCCTGTTAGAGTACCTATCCCCTCCCTGCCACCAGGCGTGGTGAAACCGGAGGCACATGGAAACCGTGGCGGTTACATGGCCCACACACGAGGCTTCGCGCCCACATTTCGGGAGTGAAGGCGAGGGGACATGGAAGGAAGCAGCTCCCGGAGCGACCGCATTGTGTCCCACCCCTCAGGATGCTGGAGCGAGCTGTGCTGCTTCTCCGACTGTGTTGTGACTTGGTGCTGCGACATCATTTCCAGAGCTGGTGCTGCACGTGCAGAATAAATCAGGTCATGTCATGCAGAAGCAGATTTCAGCTGCTTCGTTATTCAGTGTTTCCCCACTTAGATTTAGGGCCAGATTAGGCTTCAAGTGTACCAAAACCCCGGCAATTATTTTCTTGAGATTTTTGCCACAAATTGGTAGGAATCTCAGTACGGATTTTGCTCTCTCTATGATTCCCATCACCTTGAGTTAAAGCCTCTCAGACGTTGTCCTCCCCATATAGCTGCTGTTATTGAATGGACAGGTGGATGTCAAAATCAGATGTTCTCCTAATTTCTGCTCTACTGCCAGAGGATTAGCGGTGGCCTGAGATCCAGGGGCCGAGCTGTGGAAAATCCCCTGCCTCTTGCATCGAAACCAAAAGCACTTGGATTTGAGATTTTTTCTGTACCCAAACCCAAAGCTTCCTGAAAATGTTTTGCACTAGAAGAGAGAAAAGGTAACCGAAGTCGACGGGGGAAGGAAAGAGGGAGAGGTGATGATACAATGGAAAGAGGAGGCGCAAACTTCCTGCCCTCTCTTTGCAAAGGGGCTGTTACCTCATTTGTTATGCTGCCTTGCTTTCAGAAAGTCCAGCTCCAAATCATCTCTCAACTTTGGGAAACCCCACCAGGTGTAAACAACAGCCTCAGCATGGCTGAGCATGGCTGGGCTGGGATGAAATGCCCGTTCAAAGGCCTCCAGGAGGGAGAGGAGGCTACAGGGAGCCTTCACGGCATGGCAAGAGCGCGATGTCCTCCACGAGGATGATGTGAAAGAGAGCCACGGTGACAACCCCGGGCACGTCTACCCCAAAACACCCAACAGCTGGCTCTGGGAAGGGCGGCACAGACCCCCAGGCTAGCAGCGCAGGGTGCCCGCCTGGCAGGTACACAGCTGGGGTCACGTCATGGTTGACGGCCACGATGCACGTGTCAGGAAAGAGACCTTCCACGTGGAGTTTTTGCACAGGACTCTCCCAGGAGGCATCCCCAGCAGCAGGGACAAGCCGGGACAGCAGGTCCCACTCACCCTGGGACGGGTACCCGGGCTGCGGGACGTTGCGCTTGCTCCCAAGGAAAAGTGGCTTTGTGTGAACGTGGACACAGTGGAAGAAAACCTGGGGCCAGCGTTGAAGTTGAGCCTCACACCCCAAATCCCACGCCACATTTCATCCAGCCGCTGGGTTTGGTGAAGGGCAATAATCAATTAAATGAGATGACCGCAAACTGAGGTGGACGGGGCTTCTCTACGCTGCTGGGGATGGGGCGTCCCTTTTCAGCTAACCCAGCGTTGCAGAGGCAGGGAGCGGGGTCCCAACAGCTGGGAAGGGGGGGATCCCCAAAACCCCGCGCACCCATCCGAAAGGGGCCGTTGCCTGCGGCGCGATGCGATGCCGCACCACTGGGCTTGGTGGGGCCACCGGGGCCATGCAAACGGGTGGAGCTGGGTTGCACTCCTGTAGCACGGCACCTGCTGCATGCAGGGCAGGAGCATGTTTTGCACAAAAGAAGAACCCACTTCCTTTCTTCTGCATTGCAAAAAGAAAGATAAAATCAGGCAGAGAGTGTTGTTTTCCCTCCTCCTTATTCCCAAGTCCCTGGACGCTGTCGTCACCTGGACCTTTGGGCTCCTTTGCCTGTTTTCGAGGCTGGTGATGCCACTTTGGGCATCTCCCTCCTCCAGCTCCCCAGGACCCCTCTGCGCCTGCACCCCAGGAAAGACCTCGCCGTCCGCTCAGGGGTTGAGCCCCCCCCAGACCCTCCTTTATCCAGGGCCCCCCCTTTGGCACAGCGATGCCATCCCGCTCCCACAGGCTCCCACGAGAACCGCCCCTCCGTCCCCAGGCTTCGTGTTAGTGGTGGGACTGACGCCGCCGGGTTGTCTGCACGTAATTCCCTTTCTGGGATCTGCAGCTCCATTTTTAGTGCCTGCGTGAGCACAGAGCCCGAGGGACAGGAGGGATTGTATGGGGGCATTTGACTGGGGGGCATTTGACTGCACGGAGAAAAGTCCCGGGCGTGAATTTGCATCGCAAAACGCCCTGTCCCTCATTGCCGAGCGCTGGTGACTGTGACCAGCCCGAGGCGTTGCGGGCATCTGGCTGGAAGGGCATGGCGTTTTGCCCAGCTTCATCCCAGGTTTATTTCTTTTGACGGTGTTAATCTGTGGAGATTAAACTCTCACGTGAGAGAACGTAATGAGGATGGACAGGAGCCTTTCACGGGCAAAGCATCAGCTCTTCCACCGTCAGTGCCACAGTGACCCCTGACTTCAGGGGGACCAGTATTTGTTTCAGCCACAGCTGTATTTCATGGAGTGCATTAGGCAGAGGAAAGGATCCGCTCGCCGGTGTGGGTGCAGGATTTCTGTAGGGATAGCACTTCAGTGATGTTATATCCATCAACTTTTTCATGGTCATGATGAAACAGCTCAAGAACATTTGAGCCCCGCGCAAGTTTGATTAACTTAACTCTTGACAGATGGGCACGTAGAAAATCCCCATCTTACTAAGGAATACTTTTTATAATTTACTCAGCAATTATTCTCTCATTACCAGACGTTTCCCTTTGTGCAATATAAACCCCTGAGCAACAAAAGTATCTCCATTAACATATGGTTGTTAGCAAATTTTCGCTATTAGTCTTGCTAGATACCTTCATCTTGTAGTAATTCATGGCAATATCATTCACTGTGTAATTTCTATACAAGTGACTCACCGTACATGAGTACACAGATTAGTATTGAGTTTAATGCCGCTATGTTGTAAAACATTATAAATATTATGCAATTAAAGCATTGGTTGAGCTTTATTAGCTCGCAGAGAAACTTAAGCTTAGCTTAACTGTAATCTTAAGCTTGACATTTCTTGGCCTCTGTGTTTTTCAGTAGCACCCTGAGTGCCCCATGATGGGAAATTCCTAGTTTATTAGGAGTTTTGGGGGGGGGGGGGGGGGGAAGAAAACAAGCAAAATCATCACCACCACCACAAAAAAAAAACCCTAAAACCAGCATAAAATCCTCTTGGGATTTGAAAGCCCCAGTGGTCTCCAGTAAATAGCTGCCCGTGGGGAAGGCCATCCCACTGGTCACAAGGCAGGCTGCACTTCTGCAAACATTTTGGGAAGTGCTGGGGAGGAAAGTACTCTCTCCCCGCTGGTTGCCCACACCCACTGGGCTGTGGTTGGGGCTGCCGTGGTCCCAGTGGCTCCCCGGCCAGCCCCCGGCCATGCCAGCCTCCCGGCGTAAATCAGAGCCCTCCACTGCCCGGCCCCGCAGGGACAGAACCTGCCCTGAGAGCTCCAGCTGAGACAAGGGGCTTTGCTCTACGTTCCCCCCACACTGTACCATCCTAATAATGAAAATATTTTTCCACTAAGGGCAAATTGTCTCCTTCCACTCAAGTTAGCCTCTGCCTCAAGGAGCCGTACCTGGTGGTCTCTCTGTGTGTTTACGAAAGGCAAATTTGGGCTTCACCACAGCCTGGGGAGCCACGTGCAGCGTGCCTTGTGCCAGCCACGGGCACAATAAGCTCCACGGGAGATTCACCCCGACTTTATTGGAAAAGGTGCCACGGTCCGATAGCGCTGCCGTGGCCATAGGTGTGTGCCCAAGGGTGAACCCTCTGGACCACACGTGAAGCAGAGCTGAGGCTCTTTTCATTGTTCAGTTGCATTTTGCATCCTTGTAGAAATTTTCAGAGTAAAACCCAAAGTCGGCTCAGATGTCAGGAGCGATTGCTGTGCAGGTACAGTCATTTATCTTCTCCAGCACAGCTACTACTGAGAATAACCCCGCTGCAGCAAAATGCCTCTCACCCCCATAAAAAAAAAAAAAAACCCCAGAAAAAAAAAACACCAACCACCACCCAGAAAGAACACACATTTTTACTAACCCGAGGAGAAAAAGAAAAAAGAGAAAAAAAAAACCCCAACCAAAAAAAAAAAAAAAACCAACCCAGACCTCACGGTGCTTTTATAATGTGAGCAAATCCCGAGAGGTGTTCACACGGCCGGGGGGAGCCTGAGAGCCGGGACAGGGCAGGGACCCTCCGTGCCCCCCCCCGCCTCCAGCACCGGGCCGGAGGAGGAGGAGGAGGGAGGAAGAGGAGGAGGAGGAGGAGGAGGAGGAGGCACCGCGGCTCCTAGGCTGTTGCTCCCGATTTCTTTTTCGTGGGTCTCAGAGTGCCTGTGAGCATCTCAGCCCCTCGGGGGTCCCCGCCGGACCCTTCCCGAGGGCGGCAGCGTGCGGTGAGCTGGGGGGGAACTGGGAGGGACTGGGGGGGGACTGGGGGGCAAGGCGGT